>NC_053441.1:60102694-60402694 GCF_007990345.1 Gossypium hirsutum | reverse complement strand
TGAAAAAATTGAAATTACTGGATCTCTCTAATGCTAATTTTAGAGGTCCAATTCCTTCTCTACTTGGAAATCTTTCAATGTTGGAAACTCTTAGATTGGGTGGTAACGGTGGACACGTGACGTATCGCCATAATTTCAAAAAAATGTTCAGTGTTGGAAAACTTGAGTAGCTTTCCCATCTTTCTCGTTTGAAAGAGGTTGATCTCAGTTTCACTAACCTGAGCAATGCCAATGATTGGTCTCAAGTCATTAGCCACCTTCCTTTGCTCCAAAAACTAAGTCTAAGACATCGTGATCTTCCAAGCATATCTTCTTCATCACTTTCCCTTGCCAACTCTTCTATATCTCTCACCTATCTCGATCTCTCTGATAATAATCTCCCTTCTTCTGCCATATATCCATGGTTGTTTAATGTTAGCAGCAACCTTGTTTCCCTTAATCTCTCAAGTAACAAGTTGAAAGGTCCAATTCCAGAAGCTTTTGGGAACATGAAGGCTATTCAAGAACTTTATCTGAATGATAATCTTTTGGTACTAGCTGAGAATCAAGTTAGGGGCGATTCTGGATTGAATGAAATTGGAAAACTACCAGATTTTAGGGTTCTAGATCTTGGGTACAACCTTTTAAATGGACCCATAAGCAAAAGCATTGGACAACTTTCCAACCTGCATGTCTTGCGGCTTGCAGGGAATTTTTTTGATGGTGATGTGATTTCCGAAGCTCATCTCTCAAATTTCACCAATTTACAGGTGTTGGATTTATCGTCTACTTCTTTGACTTTGAAATTCAACACCGGATGGATTCCTCCTTTTCATCTGAGTCAAATGATGCTTTGCTCTTGCAAGTTAGGGCCTCGTTTCCCAGATTGGCTACTGGCAAACATGGACTTCCGTCTGGGTTTGGAATACCTTGATATTTCTGCGTTAGGAATTTCGGATTCTCTTCCCTACTGGTTTTGGGACTCATTATACGGATTAAGGTACTTAAATATGTCTTTCAATCAGATCAGTGGTACTTTTCCAAATAAATCTATCCACATAAGCCATCTAGATCTAAGCTCTAATAATTTCTCAGGACCATTGCCACATTTTTCTTTAGACTTTGGTGCCATCGGGAGATTCGGGACCATTAACCTTTCCAGAAACAAGTTTAATGGTTCAGTCTCTCCAATTTGCAATATTACTAACAAAGTCCCTTTGGCATTGCTTGATCTCTCAAATAATCAATTTTCTGGAGTGGTTCCTGACTGTTTTCACAGTTTCCGGTCTTTAACAGCTTTGAATTTGGGTGATAGTAGTTTCTCAGGCTCACTCCCAAGCTCCTTAGGATCTCTGACTTCTCTTGAAATGCTAAGTTTACATGGTAATAAATTCTCAGGAGAATTACCTTTATATTTACAGAATTGTACAGAGTTAAAATTCCTGGACTTGAGTGATAATGAATTATCAGGAGAAATACCTATGTGGCTCGGGCAGCGGCTTTCATCTTTGGTTTTTCTTAGCCTTCAAAGGAATCAGTTCAGGGGAAGGATTCCTCACCAACTTTGTGAATTGAAATATCTACAAATCTTAGACCTCTCTGTAAATAAAATATCTGATTCCATACCACCGTGCCTCAAAAATTTCAATTCCATGGCAAAAAAAGTGAGCTTAGATAGAAGGATATTTGAGCTTCACCTGTTTGATCAACCGTATGTGAGATCGTTGATTGATGTTAGGTATGTTGATGAGGCATTGATTACATGGAAGGGAACAAAGCAAAACTATCCACAACTTGGACTGCTACTAGCCATTGATCTCTCGTGTAACAAATTAACAGGAGAGATTCCTGAAGAATTAATTAGTCTTCAAGAACTGGTTGCATTGAACCTGTCAAGAAATTTTTTTACAGGAAAAATTCTTCAAAAGGTTGGGCATCTAAGACATCTAGAGGTGCTTGACCTGTCAAGAAACAAGTTTTCAGGAAACATCCCAACCAGCTTGTCTGAATTAACATTTCTAAGTATCTTGGACTTGTCTTACAATGACTTGTCTGGAAAAATTCCAACCAGCACTCAACTACAGGGCTTTGATCCTTCTTCATTTTCCCATAATAGAGGACTTTGTGGTCCTCCTGTTTCACCGAATTGCTCAATGGTGGAACCACCTCCTGGCAAACCTGCAGTAGGAGGTGAAAAAGATTCTGATGATCAGTTCATGAAATGGTTTTACATTTGCATGGGACTTGGATTTGTTGTGGGTTTCTGGGGGTTTTGCAGTGTTGTGTTCTTCATGCGTTCATGGAGGCATTCGTATTATCGTTACTTGGATAGTGCAAAGGATTGGGTTTATGTTTCATTTGTATTGCTGAAAGCAAGGTTAGTGAGGAGAATCAAAGGCCTTTCAACAAGGTAATAAATTGACTTTCTTCACTCAATATGTTCTTTCAACATTGAGAAATATATCTTAAACTAAATAACAAAGTTCCATATTATTGTTTTTCAGGTCAGGTCTGATTAGAACTGCAACTGAAGGTGATATTTCCTGCACCTGAGAAAATCTTAATAAAAAAGTTTTTAAATGAATACATATGTCTTTTTGATGATTTCTAATTTCTACATATTAAGAAGAGAGTTGTGATGTCTTTCTTTCACTTTCTTGTAATCCCTTTATCTTTATCTCATATTTGGTTTGTACATTTCTTTCTTGTCAAAAGTAATTTCATCAAAACAAAAAACTATAACTTAGCTAATGAAAAGGAAAAAAATCAAAATTATAATAATCAAAAGGAACTTAATTTGCGAAACTTAATTGGGAGTTCTTTAACTCAATATATAAATAATTTAGTGGCTATGAGTAGAGTAGACAGCCAGATATGAGCTTTAAGTAAATATTGGAACTATGTGCAATTATGATTGTATTATTTTGAAAATATATTGTGAAGATTGATAAAAACATATTAATAAATTTTTATTATTTATGTAATAGCCAATTTTTACCAGACCCATATACCTTACAAAAACCAAACAAATACAATTAACCCGACCCAACTAGCCCAAATACCCACTAAACCCAAGCCAAGACCTAACCCAAAACCCAAATTGAAGGAATACCCCAGAAGCTTCTAGGGTTTCAAAAGACCCTTGCGCCGCGGTCGAGTCCAGGCTTCCCTCCGCTCGTGCTGCGCCACCACCACGTGCGTGCACCTCCAGCTGGCTCCTGCAATGCAACAAACGAACCTATAACGGAAAAAAAAAAGGGAAAACAGATAAAAACAGCAAGGAAAAGGGAATAATAGCAAAGAAAACAAATGTAATAGCAGAAAAATAACAGCAAAAACAAACTGGAATTTTTTTTTATTATTGTATTATTTTATTTTATTTTATCTCCGGCTATAGAAAGTGGAGAAAAGCAGTACTGTAAAAAGGGATTACACACTCAGAGATTGAATACACAAAAAAAATCAAAACAAATTCAAAAGAACGAAAAGCAGAATATTGAAGGTGATCTCAGATTTTTCTCTCTTTTCCGGGTTTTCTTTTCTCTTTTACTTATTATTTGTGCGAAGAATAAAATAAAAACGTGAAGGTAAAGGGCTAGGAGTTTACCCGCTACCTAAACATCGTTTACTCCGTCGCAATCCGAGCCAGACGAGTGTTTGAGGCTATGAACGGATTGTTTACAGAGCGGCGCGGATGATTTATATCCCTTGGGTTTTTGTTTTTAAAATGTGATTAGTCTGCTTTAAATTAGGGTTTGTTAGGGTTTTATATTTAGATAGAAACAGCCTCGTTTAAGGCCGATTACGGTGGCCTCAAAATGGCATCGTATGAAATTGGTACCCGCGCGGTGACCCGACCCGAGTGAAGGATCCGCGTGTTTTTAGAGCGATGGTTTATTTCATAATTGGTCCCTCCGCATTGAATTTTATTTCAAACCAGTTTCTCTTCAAGGTTTTTAAATCTCACTGCACATTTTATTATGATTCCATTTGGATCCACAGGAAAACGGCGTCGTTTTCGTCCATCAGAATTGAATCCCCAGATTTATGCGTTTATTTGCTGTTTTAGTCCCTCAGTTTTTAATCCAGTACAAATTGTATCTTTCTTTTATTTTTTTTATGTTTGCTGCCTATTAAATCTTGTTTTAATTTCAATTTAATTTTCGTCCCATTATTTTATTTTATTTCGTTTTTTTCTTTTAATTTCGTTTCAATTTTAACCAAGCCTTTGTTAACTTAATTTGAAATTAAATTAGTTCTTATTTTGACATATTTATTTTTTTTCTAGTGTTACTTTAATATTTTAAAATAATATTGTTTTAAATTTATTATACATTATTTTTAAATCCATTATATACTTTTGTTTTCAAATTTAACATGTTATTATTTAATTCATCATTTGCTAATATATTTATTTTTATGAAAATTTGATATAGTTTGTATGTATTTTAATGTTTTATTTTATGTTATATCTTAAAATTCACCTTTTTTGTATTCCTATATGTTAGATGTTTACATGATAATATTTTTTAATGCTATTATTCTTATGTATGACTTATTAAATTATTCATTTCTAACATATATTATTGTTTTGATCTTATTATGACTATTAATTTTAAGTTTTTCTAATATGTTTATGTGTTTATTTAAAACCGATTTTTATTTACTTCTTTTAAAAAAAACTCACTTTAAATACCTTATATACTTCAATCTTTATGTATGTACTAGATATGTATTATTACTGTTATGTTTTTATTTTATATGTATGTCATCTGCTTCAAATCTATTTCAAATGCAATTACTCAATGGTTATTTTAATTCTATTTCGGGTCTATTCTGAATTTGCATATTTAATTTATTTTAAAACTTTTATACATAGGACATATTGATTATTATTATTTTATTATTTTGGTGTATCTTTTGAAAAAATTGATAATAGATTTATTTAGTTTTTGAATATTTATATTGATATTTGCATAATGTGATTAAGATCATTGTTGCTATTCTTGTTTGAATTTATCTATTGCTTGTTTATTATTCTTTGGTGTATGTTTAGATTACAAGTTATCCTTTTACATTGTACATTGCCGTTCAATCACACTACATTTGTTTTAAAAATTATGTTTCATTAAAGCATTAAAGTCGTTTTATTCCGTAAATTTTCAAAACATTTGGTGTTCAAGATTCTCGAGAAGATTGTGCCCTAACTTACTGGGCTTCAATTTTTTTCGTTGAATTTAGATAGTCGAGTATCCCTTTTCAATAAAATCGTACAAATTTCAAATAAAGGCTTATACTCGGGATTTTAAAATTGTTGGATCCTAACTCACTGGATATGACATTTTGCTACCTCGAATTAAAGATTTTTAAAAATAAAGGCAATATTCGGCGTTTAGGAATTTCGAGAAATTGAACCCTAACTTACTGGTTTCTGATTTTTTGTTCGACCCAAATAACCAAATATCCTTGTCAAAATGCTTGGGTTTTAAAAGTCAAAAGATAAACTTAATTTTGAAGATTAAAAATGTTGCGCCCTAACTCACTGGGTGTGACATTTTATTTCTTTGAAATAAGAGTGTCTTATTATTCAATTCAATTTATTCAAGTTAAAAGAATCGTATTTTAAAATCTTTTCAAATTTTCGACACTAAGACATTAAACAATCGATTTGGTACCAATTTTGGGCGTTATGAGGGTGCTAACCCTTCCTCGTGCGTAACCGACTCCCTAACCTATTTTTCTCAAAATTCATAGACCTAAAATCGTTTTCAAGGTGATTCAATCACACCTCAATAAAAGATCGGTGGCGACTCCAATTTTCTTTTTTAAGTCGACTAATAATTTTTGTTTTCAAAAAGTGGTTTTGACAATTTACATATTCACTTACTAAGCTATATGCTTACCCCTTTCTTTCCCCTTATCTTATAGTGTCACTAAGCTAGCTCGGGGTACGGATATCATTGGAGATCCATCCACGCTGTCAACACTCTTTTGGTATTTTGAAATCAATATTTTGAATTATGGCATGTATAGAAAGCATGGTTATTTTGTTATGTGTCATAAATGATTTGGCCTAAAATGTTGGTCTATGCTATTTGATAATTTATTTTGTATAAAGTCATTGATGTTGGCTAGTATTGATCAAGTTATATGTTCATGATGATGCATTTCGTGGATGTGCAAGCTTGCATGACTTGACCGAAAAGTTTTAATTTAAATATATATATAAGTCTTGGTTTTGTACGATTGCATGTGTTTATATTTTGGTAATGCTTCGTACCCTATTCAAGTGTCGAACACAAGTAAGGGGTGTTGCATAGGTGATCCCAATGCCTTGTCTTATAATCAATTGACTGAGCAAAAAAAAAATGGAAAACATGCAAATACATAGTAATTTTGGCGGTAGAAGATCCAAATCTGTATAATTGATATCAATTCTAAGTTTTAATCGATATTCATAAACTCCAAAATTTTAATATAATAATCAAAAAATAAAAAACTTCAATATGAATCTCAAACGTCAATATATATAATTGAAAATAAAAAAAAATATCAAATTCATAAAATCTTAAAAACAAATCAATCCAAAAATAATAGAGAATCAATTTGTTCTTAATGATCCAACATGATGAGGCTCAAATGCCACTTGTTAGAACTATAAAACAAGATCTAACTTAAAACTTAAAAAACCAGAATCTATCATGTCAGATCATCAAGAATAAATCAAGAACAAAACTACATGTGAAAGTGTACTTGAATCTATCGATTTTTTGAAATCTTCGAATCTTATGGTTTTGATCTTCCAAATTAGCACACAAGTAATTCAAGACCCATTGTTCGTTTGCTTCGTATGAAGCTGAAGAAGAAAATTGTGGGTAAATTAAATTAATTGAAACAAAAAGCAAGTCTAAGTCATCAATTAAAGGTATAGTAGGACTCATAAATTTCACCCTATCACACGTTATTGAGAGATTATTCACAGGCATGCCTTGTCTCCCTCTCTATTTTCAACCCTAATTGTGTATGTTAGAACCCGAGAATCCTAGGATAATTTTCAGACACTGGAACCTAGGAATCCCGGACAGCATGTATTAAATATGAAACCATTTTTCTGAAAATAAGAAACTTTTGCTGAAAATAAGTTAATTAAAAGCAAGTCAAAGTCGCCCATTAAAGGTTTAATAGTGTGGAAAATGATAAATACATGTATCAACTATATTAATGCAATTTATTTTTCCCATCGATGTAGTTTCAGGGAAACTATTTATGAGTAGGAATCCCGGACAGCATGTATCAAATATGAAGTCGTTTTGTAGCTAAAAACGCTCAATACGGGAAGATTTTTCTCCTCCATTTTCAACCCTAACTATTTATGATAGTAGATGATGACATGTAGAGTCCAAAATAATAAAATAAAATATTATTTTTTATAATAATAAATTATTAAAGCCTAATAAATCGTAACCCGGAAATCCCAGGCAGCATATGTTGAACATGAAATTGTTTGATGTCAGGGGGTATAATTCCCTATAAAATAATCTCACTACATTCTGTTAAGTTTCCATGCGGAAATTTCGAGCAGATTGCTACAAAACTCTAATATTTAATTAGCTCTAACAGTCAAAAAAGTAATTCGAGTCAACAATTACAAGGTATTTTCTTGTTACATTAATTATATAATACTGCCAATAGCTTACTAATGCTGAAATAAGAAACTTTTGCTGAAAATAAGTTAATTAAAAGCAAGTCTAAGTCGCCCATTAAAGTGTGGAAAATGATAAATATATGTTTCAACTATATTAATGCAATTTATTTTTCCCATCATTGAAAGGACTAGTAAAGAGATTGATTAAAGAACAAAAATAAAAGAATGAAAGTAATTCAAGTTAGAGATAATGACCAAAAGTAATTCAACACCCATAATTGATTTGCTACCATTACCATTCAAGTTGGGTGTTTATAAAGAGGGCTTTCCTCGGCTATTAGCATTCAGAATTAAAACAATCAAAACACTATTTCTGTTGCGCGGAAGCGTGTGAAAGAGTAAAATTATTGTACTGAAAAATCACACTAAGTTCAATTCCCAGGAAAGAGAGGTGGATCACGAGGATCGCTTACATACCAGATCTTTCCTAGCCAGAATATCCCTCTATCGTAATTTAATAGCACAATAAATCACTACAATGACACTTGCAAAATATGCAGAACAAAAAATAAAGAACACAAGAATTTTAACGAGGTTCAGCAAATTTTGCCTACGTCCTCGGGCACTACCAAATATATTTCACTCCAAAAATACAAGTGAAAGTTTACAAATAGGGAGAGAGAACAATTGCCTTAAGTAGAGAATGGCAAGTGTGGGATGAAGAAAGTAAGAAATGGTTAGGCCTATTTATAGTTGAGGTTCAAGGATCAACTTGCAATGTCCCTATACAATTAAGGACCAAAATTGCAATTATCCCATGCCAACTTTTAACCCAACTTGCCAACCAATTTTACTTTCTACTTTCGGTGCCCACCCTTTTTGACTTTTCAAACAATGGGTGGGTTCCAATAATCTCCACCTTGAAGATTTGATTAGGATAATCTTATCTTCACACAATTCTTTCTGCCTTTGACAACAATACTTGATAGTGCCTTCTTCAACTGTTAAACTTGCAGGATATTAATCAAGTTCAAACAATGTTCGAACTTGGTTGATGTTACCACCTTGGTCATCATATCTGCGGGATTATCTGCAGTCTTGATCTTCTGAAGACAAATTTTCCCCTCTTCAATAATTTCCCGCACAAAATGGAATCGTACGTCGATATGTTTTGTACGTGCATGATAGACTTGATTCTTTGCTAAATGAATAGCACTTTGACTATCACAATACACGTTAATATGCTCCTGAACCAACCCCAAGGTTTTAGCCATACCTTGTAACCAAATAGCCTCCTTTACAGCCTCTGTTACAGCCATGTACTCGGCTTCTGTGGTTGACAATGCAACTGTAGACTGTAGTGTAGACTTCCAACTTATTGGTCCTCCAGCAAGTGTAAACACATAACCGGTGGTTGATCTTCGCTTGTCCAAATCACCGGCATAGTCAGAATCAACGTACCCAATAACACCTTTACCAAGTGTATTATCCTGCTTGAACAGTAATCCAACATTCACGGTCTTCTGAATATACCGTAGAATCCATTTCACAGCTTGCCAATGTCCTTTTCCAGGATTATGCATATACCTGCTCACTATACTAACTGCCTGTGAAATGTCGGGTCTTGTACACACCATTGCATACATCAAGCTACCCACTGCATTAGAATACGGAACTTGCAACATGTATTCCCGTTCCGTATTCGTCGAAGGAGATAGTTGTGCAGAAAGCTTGAAATGAGAAGCCAACGGGGTACTTACAGGTTTGGTCTGCTCGTTCATGCCAAACTGCTGAAGTACTTTCTTCAAATACTGCTTCTGAGACAAGCTAACTCTGCCATGAGCTCTATCTCTACATATTTCCATGCCGAGAATCTTTTTAGCTTCTCCTAGATCTTTCATCTCAAACTCGAGATTGAGTTGAGTCTTCAATCTTTCAATCTCAACTTTGCTCTTAGATGCTATTAGCATATCATCAACATATAAGAGCAAGTATATGAAAGTTCCTTCTTGTAGCTTCTGAAAATACACGCAATGATCAAATTTACTTCTTGTGTACCTTTACCCTTTCATGAACTGATCAAATCGCTTGTACCACTGCCTCGGAGATTGCTTCAATCCATAAAGTGACTTTGTCAGTTTGTAAACCCAATTTTCTTTTCCAGCAACCTTGAATCCATCTGGCTGAGTCATATAGATTTCCTCTTCCAAATCACCGTGTAAAAACGCGGTCTTCACATCAAGCTGAACTAGTTCAAGATCATATTGCGCAACCAAGGCTAGCAAAATCCGAATAGACGAATGCTTCACAACTGGAGAAAACACTTCATTGTAGTCTATTCCTTCTTTCTGAGCGTAACCCTTTGCTACCAATCTAGCCTTGTATCGAATTTCATTTTTACTAGGAAATCCTTCCTTCTTTGCATATACCCATTTGCATCCAATTGCCTTCTTTCCCTTGGGCAGTCTCACCAACTCCCAAGTCCTATTTTTATGAAGAGACTGCATTTCTTCATTCATAGCTTGCTTCCACTTTACACCATCAGAGTTACTTATTGCTTCTGTGTAAGTGGAAGGAACATCATCATCTGCAATTGGAAGTGCATAGGCCACCATATCGTCAAAGCGAGCAGGCTTACGAATCTCTCTTCTTGGCCTCCTATATGCAATTGAATCTTGTTGCTGTAGAAGTTCTTGGGTCGAAACTTCTTCATCATTTGTTCTTTCAATATTAGCTGGATCATCATTAACCTTTTCAAACTCCACCTGCTGCAAAGTACTACTGGTTTTGTCATCCTTTTGTGAATCCTCGTTCTTCATCATGGTTGATTCATCAAAAGTTACATCTCTACTGAAAACAATCTTCCTTGTATCAGGACACCAGAGACGGTATCCTTTTACACCACCAGTTATACCCATGAATAATGCTTTCTTTGCTCTTGGGTCTAACTTAGATTCTTTTACATGATAATATGCAGTGGAACCAAAAACATGTAAAGAATCATAATCAGTAGCAGGTTTACCAGTCCACATCTCCATAGGAGTTTTTCCATTTATTGCAGCTGATGGCAATCGGTTAATTAGATGGCACGCATATGTAACTGCCTCAGCCCAAAATTCCTTGCCCAATCCAGCATTGGACAACATACATCGAACTTTCTCCAGTATAGTCCGATTCATGCGTTCTGCCACCCCATTCTGCTGTGGTGTATCTCGAACAGTGAAGTGTCGCACAATGCCCTCATCTTGACATACTTGTAGAAATGGATCATTTTTGTACTCAGTACCATTATCTGATCGAAGTCGTTTGACCTTTCGACCTGTCTGAGTCTCCACCATCTTCTTCCACTTCAGAAATGCATCCAAAACTTCATTTTTTCTTTTCATTAGATACACCCATACTTTTCTTGAATAATCATCAAGAAAAGTGACAAAATAGTGCATACCTCCCAAAGAAGCCACTTTGGTAGGTCCCCACACATCACTGTAAACATAGTCCAGAATTCCTTTCGTATTGTGAATTGCTGAACCAAATTTTACCCTCGTCTGCTTGCCCAGAACACAATGTTCACAGAATTCCAATTTGCAAGAATTTGCACCTTTCAACATGCCTTGCTTCGCCAAAGTCTGCAAAGCTTTTTCACCAGCATGTCCCAGTCGCCTATGCCATAACCTGGTAGCCTCTGAATCTGCATCTTTCGCAGAAGCTGTTGATGTTGATCCAATAACTGTACTTCCATTTAAATAGTACAAGTTATTTCTTCTAGTGCCTTTTATCACCGTCAATACCCCAGCTACTACCTTTAGTAATCCATCTCTCAAAGTGATTGTGAGCCCTTTAGATTCTAGGGCCCCTAATGAGATGAGATTTTTCTTCAAGCTGGGTACATAGCGAACATCTGTCAGAACTTGGATTGAGCCGTCATGGTTCTTCAATTTGATTGTACCTACACCCATTGTCTTACAGGCACTATCATTGCCCATAAAAACAACTCCACCTTCTAGTTCTTCAAGACTAGAAAACCAGTCCTTATTAGGACACATATGGTAAGTACATCCCGAATCCAATATCCACTCATCCGTTTGACATGCCATTGCCATGCCAACCAAGCTAAAGTCTGACTCCTCATCATGCTCCGCTACACATGCATTAGAAATAGACTTGCCCTTTTGTAACTTAGGACAATTCTTTTTCCAATGCCCTTTCTTACGACAAAAGGCACATTCATCTTTGGCGGGTCTCCCTTTGGACTTACCCCTTCTACCAGGTTTGCTGCTGTGTGAACGACCTCTTACTGTTAAGACTTCTGCAGTTGTATCTCTGTGATCTCTTTTATCTTTCTTTCGAGTCTCAGATCTATACAACGCACTACAGACTACATCAAATGTGATTGAATCTTTCCCATGAAGCAATGTGGTGGTAAGATGATCATATTCATCAGGAAGGGAATTCAACAACAATAATGCCTTGTCTTCATCTTCAAATTTCTCATCCAAATTTAGCAAGTCTGCTAAAATTTTATTGAATGAGTTCACATGGTCATTCATCGACATACCGGGTGCATACGTGAACCGAAAAAGTTTTTTTTTCATATAAAGCCTATTTTTAAGACTTTTCGTTAGAAACTTTTCTTCCAATGTATCCCACAGCTTCTTCGCTGATGTCTCCCTCATGACGGAGTACTTCTGCTCTTTGGCCAAACATAGGCGGATTGTACCACACGCCTGTCTATTGATCTTGGCCCACTCCTTGTCATCCATCTTGTCAGGTTTTTCTTCAAGGGCTATATCCAGCTCTTGCTGACATAAGACATCCAGGATCTCACACTGCCACATACCAAAATTATTGGTACCGTCAAATTTCTCTACTTCAAATTTTGCATTTGTCACAGTAGTCCTTGCTGATGACGATGCTGCTGCCATTTTCTCCTCAATCCCAACTACTGTATACGTGAACAGTACCGTATACGTGAATAGTGCTGTATACGTAAATAGTACCGTATACGTGAATAGTGCTGTATACGTGAATAGTACCGTAAACGGTCGTATTCTCCAAGTACGAACTTGGCTCTGATACCAATTGTTGCGCGGAAGCGTGTGAAAGAGTAAAATTATTGTACTGAAAAATCACACTAAGTTCAATTCCCAGGAAAGAGAGGTGGATCACGAGGATCGCTTACATACCAGATCTTTCCTAGCCAGAATATCCCTCTATCGTAATTTAATAGCACAATAAATCACTACAATGACACTTGCAAAATATGCAGAACAAAAATAAAGAACACAAGAATTTTAACGAGGTTCAGCAAATTTTGCCTACGTCCTCGGGCACTACCAAATATATTTCACTCCAAAAATACAAGTGAAAGTTTACAAATAGGGAGAGAGAACAATTGCCTTAAGTAGAGAATGGCAAGTGTGGGATGAAGAAAGTAAGAAATGGTTAGGCCTATTTATAGTTGAGGTTCAAGGATCAACTTGCAATGTCCCTATACAATTAGGGACCAAAATTGCAATTATCCCATGCCAACTTTTAACCCAACTTGCCAACCAATTTTACTTTCTACTTTCGGTGCCCACCCTTTTTGACTTTTCAAACAATGGGTGGGTTCCAATAATCTCCACCTTGAAGATTTGATTAGGATAATCTTATCTTCACAATTTCATTTGCTCTTGCTTCATATTTCATGATTACGATGTCAAGTGGTCTCATAAACTTGTTTTATTTTTTGCAATATCTTGTCTTCTTCTTCATGAGAAATGCACCGATGCTAGCGTGTGCAAAGAGAGTGAGAGAAAAGCGCTACTTGAATTTAAGCACAGCCTTCAAGCTACCGGTGTTTCAGGCATCGACGCCCTTTTTTGGAAAAGTGAGGAGTGCTGTCAATGGCTTGGCGTCTATTGCAGCAGCTTTACAGGATACGTTGAAATGCTCGATTTTAGCCACCAACTTCGGGTTGTAGCAGGTACAATTAGCCCTTCACTGCTTAAACTACATCATTTGACTGCTTTAAATTTCAGTAGTAATGATTTTAATGGAAGTCTCATCCCAGAGTTTTTTGGTTCTTTGAAAAAATTGAAATTACTGGATCTCTCTAATGCTAATTTTAGAGGTCCAATTCCTTCTCAACTTGGAAATCTTTCAATGTTGGAGACTCTTAGCTTGGGTGGCAACGGTACAGTTTTCAATGTTGGAAAACTTGAGTGGCTTTCCCATCTTTCTCGTTTGAAAGAGGTTGATCTCGGTTTCACTAACCTGAGCAATGCCAATGATTGGTCTCAAGTCATTAGCCACCTTCCTTTGCTCCAAAAACTAAATCTGAGAGATTGTGATCTTCCAAGCATATCTTCTTCATCACTTTCCCTTGCCAACTCTTCTACATCTCTCACCTATCTTGATCTCTCTGATAATAATCTCCCTTCTTCTGCCATATATCCATGGCTGTTTAATGTTAGCAGCAACGTTGTTTCCCTTAATCTCTCAAGTAACAAGTTGAAAGGTCCAATTCCAGAAGCTTTTGGGAACATGAAGGCTATTCAAGAACTTTATCTGAATGATAATCTTTTGGTACTAGCTGAGAATCAAGTTAGGGGCGATTCTGGGTTGAATGCAATCGGAAAACTACCAGATTTTAGGGTTCTAGATCTTGGGTACAACCTTTTAAATGGATCCATAAGCAAAAGCATTGGACAACTTTCCAACCTGCATGTCTTGCGGCTTGCAGGGAATTCTTTTGGTGGTGATGTGATTTCCGAAGGTCATCTCTCAAATTTCACCAATTTACAGGTCTTGGATTTATCGTACACTTCTTTAACTTTAAAATTCAACACCGGATGGATTCCTCCTTTTCAACTGATTCAAATAAATCTTTGCTCTTGCAAGTTAGGGCATGGTTTCCCAGATTGGCTTCGGACTCAAATGGAAGTCCTAAACCCTGACGTTGAAATTTCTTCCATAGAATACCTTGATATTTCTGCTTCAGGAATTTCGGATTCTCTTCCCTACTGGTTTTGGGACAAATTTCAGGGATTATCGTACATAAACATGTCTTTCAATCAGATCAGGGGTACTTTTCCAACTCACTCTATCGACATAAGCCATCTAGATCTAAGCTCTAATAATTTCTCAGGACCATTGCCACATTTTTCTTTATACTTTGGTTCTATCGGGAGCATTAACCTTTCCAAAAACAAGTTTACTGGTTCAGTCTCTCCAATTTGCAATTTTACTGGTGCAGTTTCTTTGACATTGTTTGATCTCTCAAATAATCTATTTTCTAGAGTGGTTCCAGACTGTTTTGGAAGTTTCCCGTTTTTACAAGCTTTGAATTTGGGTGATAATAGTTTCTCAGGCTCACTTCCAAGCTCCTTAGGATCTCTGACTTCTCTTGAAATGCTAAGTTTACGTGGTAATAAATTCTCTGGAGTATTACCTTCATCTTTACAGAATTGTGCCGAGTTAAAATTTCTCGACTTGAGTGATAATGAATTATCAGGAGAAATACCTATGTGGATCGGTCAGAAGCTTTCATCGTTGGTTTTTCTTAGCCTTCAAGGGAACCAGTTCAGGGGAAGGATTCCCCATCAACTTTGTGGATTGAAATATCTACAAATCTTGGACCTCTCTGTAAATAAAATCTCTGGTACCATACCACCATGCCTCAATAATTTCACTTCCATGGTAAAAAAAGTGAGTTTAGATAGAAGGATTGAGCTTCACCTGTTAGATAAACCGTATGTGGAATCGTTGATTGATGTTAGGTATGTTGATGAGGCATTGATTACATGGAAGAGAACAAAGCAAAACTATCCACAACTTGGACTGCTACTAGCCATTGATCTCTCGTGTAATAAATTAAGAGGAGAGATTCCTGAAGAATTAATTAGTCTTCAAGAACTGGTTGCATTGAACCTGTCAAGAAATTTTTTTACAGGAAACATTCTTCAAAAGATTGGGCATCTAAGACAACTAGAGGTGCTTGACCTGTCAAGAAACAAGTTTTCAGGAAACATCCCAAGGAGCTTGTCTGAATTAACATTTCTAAGTATCTTGGACTTGTCTTACAATGACTTGTCTGGAAAAATTCCAACCAGCACTCAACTACAGAGCTTTGATCCTTCGTCATTTTCCCATAATAGAGGACTTTGTGGTCCTCCTGTTTCACCGAATTGCTCAATGGTGGAATCACCTCCTGGCAAACCTGTAGTAGGAGGTGAAGAAGATTCTGATGATCAGTTCATGAAATGGTTTTACATTTGCATGGGACTTGGATTTGTTGTGGGTTTCTGGGGGTTTTGCAGTGTTGTGTTCTTCAAGCGTTCATGGAGGCATTCGTATTATCGTTACTTGGATAGTGCAAAGGATTGGGTTTATGTTTCATTTGTATTGCTGAAAACAAGGTTAGTGAGGAGAATCAAAGGTGTTTCAACAAGGTAATAAATTTACTTTGATCTTCACTCCTTAACAATGTTCTTTCAACATTGAGAAATATATCTTAAACGAAATAACAAAGTTCCATATTATTGTTTTTCAGGTCAGGTCTGATTAGAACTGCAACTGAAGGTGATATTTCCTGCACCTGAGAAAATCTTAATAAAAAAGTTTATAAATGAATACATATTTGTCTTTTTGATGATTTCTAATTTCTATATATTAAGAAGAGAGTTGTGAGGACTTTCTTTCACTTTCTTGTAATACCTTTATCTTTATCTTATATTTGGTTTGTACATTTCTTTTTTGTCGAAAGTACTTTCATATCAAAACAAAAAAAGATTACTTAGCTAATCAAAAGGAAAAAAAATATATATTGATTGGAGAAAAAAAAATCAAAATTATAATAATAGTCTCCACATTGAAAATCTTCTTTAATTTTAGGCTTAAATCATAAATTATTATCTAAATTGTGTCATTTTTTTAATCTTAATATCTAAGCTATTTTTTTCCAAGTTGGCATATTCGTTAGTAAAACGTTAAGTCTATTTAAAAAAAACACTTAACGCATAAATTAGTATCTAAACTATACATTTTTTAATTTTAATCCTTTTTTTTTTAAATTAGGTAATTGTAAAGTAATTGATTAAAGAAGAAAAAGGTCCACGTGAAAAATCAAAGGGAAAGTAGAAATAGTCAAAAAGATAATTTCCCATTGGACAAGAAGAAAGACATGCATGGTTTATTACCCATAATTATATTTAGAAGAAATTGAGTACGAAAATGCTTCCAGTTGGAAGCGCTTTTTACCACATTATCACTAAAAGTGGCAAGACTAATTTTTTACTATTCTCTAGTTATGAAAATAAAACTTACAAAATATATTTTTATATAGACCCAAAGTCACATTTCCCTTATTTTCTTAAGCAATGTGAGATATGCGTTTATATTTATTCCTAAATAATATGGGATTATGTACTCTTTTACCCATATCTTTTCCTATGTTTGGTGCTATGAATAAAGGAAAAGAGAAAGGTGAAGATGTGTGTGTGAGAGATATTATTAAATAATAATTTAATTAAATTAAAATTTTTAATATTATGAAAAATGTCATATATCAACTTTTAATTAGTTGAAATTTTTTTTCTAACAACTATAATAGTATAGGCCATAATAGTTATGAAATTATAGTTTATAAAAATACAACACTCTACATTCGTATCTTTTTATTTTCAAATATATATTCTAGAATATTCTCTGTATTTCTATAGACAAAACAGATTTGTGTAGCCTTTAATCTTATGTTGTTATTTGTTATTTTATCTTTCTTCTTTTGTCAAATGTAATTTGATCAACAAAAAGATTTCATTAATCCAAAAATGAAAAATATTCATTTGGAAAAGAAAAGAAAATCAAAATTATAATAATAATTTCGAAAAAATATTTAAAAGCAATTACATAAAATAAAAAAAATTAAATATGTACGAAAAATCATGTTTTTGGATATTATGATATTAAATATTAACTTTTTTTTAATGTCTTCTAACTAATCTTAAACTCATGTTTGACTAATGGAGGTACCAACTTGGAAAAAAAAGTAGTTTAGATACTATTAATTGTGACCCAAAAAAAATTTAGGCCAGAAAAAATATACAATTTAGATACCAATTTATGAGTTAAGTCTTATTTCTAATATATAATATAGTATTAAAAATATTTATATTTTTTACAAATCTAGTAATACTCATATTGCATTATATTATTTATTTTTAATATCATTTTTCTTTTTCTTTTTTTATAATTATCTTTTTAACTTATGAAATTTCAACCAGTTAATTTTTTAAATTAATATTTAAATAAAATATTGATAAATACTAACATTTTGAAATTATTCATTTTAAAATTATAATATTCTAAAATCTAGAAGATTTTAAAGTTCTATTGATAAAAATAATATATTTAAATGATTTAGGGGTTTTTTATTTTTATTTAGGGATCCCTTTTTCATTTTTGGGGAAAATATTTAGTTTCATTTTTTTTTTCATTTTTAACAGGAAGTTTTCTTGCATTGCAAAATTCAAGAAGATTAAAATGGGATTAATTATGGGTGTTTAAGTGAATGATGTGAGAAAGAGGTTTCATTCAACTGTTAGTTTTATTAATTTCTATGATTAAAGTGAAAACAATTAAAGTAAGGTTATTAAATTAAAAGCACTTTTATAATTTTTTAAATTTACAAATCAAAATCAAAATCCAATATATTTAATTATAATTCAAATCACAATTTTATAATTGGGATATTGTAAAGTAATTGATTAAAGAAGAAAATAGTTGGAGGTGAAAAATCAAAGGCAAAGTAGAAATAATCAAAAGCTAATTTCCTGAAATAAATTCCTCAAATAAGTATCGAAATATTTGTTGTGGTGGAACCACCTCCTGGCAAACCTGCAGTAGGAGGTGAAGAAGATTCTGATGATCAGTTCATGAAACGGTTTTACACTGGCATGGGACTTGGATTTGTTGTGGATTTCTGGGGGTTTTGCGGTGTTGTGTTCTTCAAGCGTTCATGGAGGCATTCATATTATCGTTACTTGGATAGTGCAAAGGATTGGGTTTATGTTTCATTTGTTTTGCTGAAAACAAGGATAGTGAGGAGAATCAAAGGTGTTTCAACAAGGTAATAAATTGACTTTCTTCACTCCTTAACAATGTTCTTTCAATGTTGACAAATATATAATAACAAAGTTCTATATTATTATCTTTCAGGTCTGATTAGAACTGCAACTTGAAGGTGGTTTTTCATGCATGTGAGAAAATCTTAATAAAAACTTATAAATTAATACATGTTTGTCTTTTTGATGATTTCTAATTTCTGTATATTAAGAAGAGATTTGTGATGGCTTTCTATTGACTTTTTTTTTTGTAATACGTTTATTTTATATTTGGTTTGTATATTTATTTTTTTTCAAAAGTAATTTTGCAACACCCAATTCCGGTCTAGAAGTTATGGTGGTTACATAAAAATCCAGTTTACTGAAAAACATATCTTCATTAACAGATTCGAAGAAACTATTGATTAATTATACTTTGAAAATGTTTACTAAAAATCTCAGTCAAGTCCAATTTTGGAAAACACGATTAAACACATTTATTTGTAGCGAAAATTTTAGTTAAATTAGATTTGGAAAACATAAGTCGTGTTTTGAAAATCTATCGTTTTGATGTTCATGAAGTTTCCCTTTAAAATCAATAAACGGTTAAAAACGACATTTAATAGTCCAAAATCGAACGGTCCCCAAAAATAACAAAACACAACCATCCTAATATTTAATTAACCATATGAAAAGTAAAATATTTTATCCGAACTCTTATCGCCCCGACCCATCCTAAGTCTGAGGGTTATCTGAAAGTAACAAATAAGCGAAGAATGAGTTTCGAAACTCAGTGTGTAACATATCATATCATCAATAGAAATTAATTAGACATATATCAAAAATAAAAACCGTATTAGAACACAATAGATGTAGATTTACAATCATACCCCCATCCGCTACACACCATCTCCAACCATCCAACACACCATATAGGGTATTGAATACTCATCCGGCCCTACACATCGTTTAGTGTCGGTATGACACTTTTCAGAATATTTACAACTTAGCTGCCAGTTCATTAAGCGATTTATCGCCTTTTACAAAGATATGTGTGATTGTGCCACTAGGTACGACAAAGATATATTTGCTTACACTTCCCCGATATACACAAGTCCCACCCCAATGCACAAACAAAATTTATCAGATATCTAACAAAAGGTAAAATCTTCATTTGATTCATGAGTTTGATCATCAACGCAAAGATAATTTTGGTTTTTTTCAATAAATTAATTTTAGTTGTCGATATCACGCCTATAGCAACCAATCTTTCCTTACCTTCTCGATAATCAAGAGGAAACTCGTTGAAATTATTTTCGTTATCAATAAACAACCCTATAAGTTCTAGTGGAATTCATTTAGAATCAATTTAAATAATTACAAAATTTGCTATTTTAATTCACAAGACAAAAATATTTTAACAATTGAATTCGTTTGGTGCTTTGCCCTTCATTAATAAAATTTTACTTGCTGAGGTCAAAAAAAGAAAAAAGAAAAAACAGTTGCAATGTGTTTTTGGTGGTGCGTAGGAGACTGAAGAAGAAAATAGATGGAAAATTAAATTAACTAAAACAAAAAGGCAACTCTAGCTGTCCACTAAAACTGTTCCATTCTAAAGAAATAAAGAACACTTAAATAGCTAGAAATATTTTACCATTATCATTGAAAAGTTAACAGAAAAAGTAAGTCTAGTGTGGAAAATTGAAAAATTACATTGTAAAGCTGAAGTGGAATTTAGAACAAAAGCAAAACAGGCCTTAATTAGTGGCTATTGTGAAAAAGTAATTGGACACAAGAATTGCAATTGCAAGGTATTTTCTGATTCATATTATTCAAGAATTCAAGACCCACCATATGAAACTGAAGAAGAAAATTGTGGGTAAATCAAATTAATTGAATTGAAACAGAAAGCAAGTCTAAGTCATCAAGTAAAGGTTTAGTAGGACTAACAAATTCCACCCTATCACACGTTATTGAGACATTATTCACATTTGAGTCGTAAAGTGATTAATTAGTGCAATGATAAGATTAAATGAAATTTAAAATAAAAGCAAAACAAGGTAACAGAAGACTAACTGTGCATTTACATGTATTTTTGGGGGGTGTCGGAAATAGGAGTAACTCTTATTTAGAGTGACTAACAAGGTAGTTTACCATAATTTTAAAGTGACCAAAATAAGAATGATTACTATTTAAAGTGATCAAAATAAAAAATTCGGACAAAACGTTCTGTTACAATTTAATGGTGGAGTAACTAAGTTAATCAATTATTTTTTTGGTGTCGAAAATATATAAAAAAAAAAAGGAGATTGGGATGACTAAAATAGGAGCAACTTGCCCCTATTTAGAGTGACTAGTGAGGTAGTTTACCCAAATTAAAAATTGAATTGTGAAGAGCTTAATTTACAATATATCATAGTTTTATAGTTTTTATAAATACTTTAAATTTGAATTTGAAGCTTTAGATTGAAAGTAAAGTTAGTTCCAGTTTTAGGGACTAAATTGAATAAATTAAAAAGTTTGAATAAAATAGAAATTGATTGCAAGTTGGTTGTTTATTGATAGTACTATTTGTTTATTTTAATCCGTAGCTAACGTTGATCCAGATTCCTTGAAAAGGAAGGAAAAATCCCAAGTCGTCGACAAATAGCTCATAATTTACAATATGTATTTCTATGACTTAAAGACCTATTTAATTTTTGTGCGTTCATGTTATTTTACAATGTACATTGTTGAGTTAAGTTGTTATGAATAACTTGAATTGATCTGGCTTAGTTATTATAAAATGATTAGGTAGGGATTAATTTGAATAAAGTAGAAATTTAAAATTTGTTAGTTTTAGACAATTGGTATGAAATTAAATTGAGGTATATTGTGGCATATGATAATTTAGTTGTCGATGATAGAATCTAAATTGTAATGAATGTGGTTTGGTCTACATGCAACTAAATGAGAAAAGGATAAGTTAATAACTATGAGGAACGCGCCAGAAAATAATTGATGTGCCATGGGGGCTAGAGTGTTATATAAATCATTGTTGTCGGGCAATCTAGAGTGGTAGGTCATCGTTTTCGGGCAACCTGGGATGATGAATTTGAATTGACAAAACCATCATTGTCGGATAACTCGGGTTGGTAGGTATTGTGCAGAAAGTAACCGTTGTCGGGAAATTCGAGATGACAAATTAAGTTGAAGTGATAATGAGCTAAACGTTACCTGGAAAAGAATGAGCTTATAAGCTTGGGATTTTGTTGAGAAGGTAACATGAACTTGGGCTTTATGTGTAAGGAATGAATACCAAATGATGAGATTACAACTTAAATGCTACATTGTATCATCTCTATTATGTTGCTTTATGTTATAGATATACTACTTAGTTATGTTACTCAATGTATGATTTATTTTCCATGCGTAGGCTAGCTACGTTTCTAGTAAAGGTATTGTGTATCGACTTCCACATCCAAGCATTACTCTCAGACTCAACAAAATTTATTTGTTTGATTTTTTATTTTTTTATAACTTGGCATGCATCTAAGTGGTTGGATCATGTTGAATTTGATGTTAAAAGATGGTACATAATTAACTTTGACATGTTGTCATGTGTATATATATGGTATGTAACTTAGGGTTCCTCTAGTTGAATGCTATAAAGTATGAGAAGTGTTTGAGAATGCAATGCATATATGTGCCTAACAAATTGTTGATATATTATATGCCACTAAGTGCAACTGTGTGTGATTTGAAACTATTATGGATGATTGAATGGTAATTAATTAATGAATATGACATATTATAGCTCGAACCCAGTGATTGGGCCAGATGTAGGGTGTTACAATCACTTCCATTCAAACACTATATTTTTCTTAGCAATTAGCAACTACTCGTTTCAAGAAAAAGGAAAACTACAAAACTCTAAATCAATGTTGAAGTCATCCATTAAAGGTTTAAAACATCCATATAGTATGAATGCTCATATGCCATTCAAGCTGGGTCTTTATAAAGAGGGCTTTCCTCAGCTATTAGCATTCAAAATTAAAACAACAAAACACTATTTCATTTCCTGTTGCTTCATATTTGATGATTACGATGTCAAGTAAGAGTTCTCATAAACTTGTTTTATTTTTTGCAATATCTTGTCTTCTTTTTCAGCAGAAATGCACTGAAGCAAGTGTATTGTGCAAAGAGAGTGAGAAAAAAGCGCTACTTGAATTTAAGCACAACCTTCAAGCCATGGATTCTGCTGGTGTTTAAGGCAGTAAGCAAGCTGGTTTAGCCTTGCTTGGATAGCAAGCCTCGTGGCTTAGGGAAGAAACAAAATAGAAGAAAAGCTGTGCAAGTTGAAAACGGAAAACAAAGCAAAGAGAGGAAAGAATTTGAATGAAAAAGAAGCTAATTTTTCATTTACAAAACATTGGCAAGTTGCCATTACATATATCAAACTTGAGTTAAACTTACAAATTAAAAAAAAACTACCTAATCACTTACCTAACTCTACTTAATAATTGGAAATTGTTAATCAGCTTGCATAAGTTACATTACTGAATTTTCAGTCAATCAATCATCAAAAATTACATCAAAAGTTCACCAACTAAGTTCTGTAAGAACTAAGTTACAAAATATAAACTTAATCCAACAAAACTAGTTGAATTTGGACAGCATTGTCGAGCTCAAGTTACTGCCTTCATGTGCTACTTCTTTTCTGCATGTGGCTTGCATGGACACGTTTGTTACTGCATGTATTGCATGGAAGCTAACTTTAACACCCCTTCTTAGTTTCCATGCTTGTAACACCTAGCTGCCTCCTTAATTTTACAAACCTTGACACATTAAGTGCTTTTGTAAAGATATCTACAATTTGCTCCTCCAAATTGTAATGAACCAGCTCGATTTCATGAGCTTGCTCCATCTCCCTTATAACATGTAACTTGATATTGAAGTGCTTCGTTCTACCATGGAAAATGAGATTCTTTGCAATTGTAACAGCAAATTTGTTGTCACAGTAAATCTCTGTTGCTACCTCTTGATTTTGGTTTAAATCAACTAGGATTTTTCTAAGCCATATGGCTTGATTTACAGTAACTACAGCAGGAACATATTCAGCTTCTGTTTTTGATTGTGCCACAAGGTTTTGCTTCTTAGAGCTCCAGCAAAACATTCTTGAGCCAAGGCTAAAAGCATATCCAGATGTGCTCTTCATATCATCACATGAACCAGCCCAGTCACTATCAACATAGCCTATTAGTTTCATGCTTTTAGCCCTTTTGAACAATACACCATGACTAATGGTGCCTTTGATGTACCTCAGTACTCTTTTAGTTGCCTGAAAGTGCTGATCATTGCAGCAATTCATGGATCTTGATAGCACACTAATAGCAAACATAATATCGGGCCTAGTTGTAGTCAAATACAGCAGGCTACCAATAAAGCTCTTGTACATTGTTTCACAAACTGACTCACCAATTTCTTGTCTCGATAGCTTCATTCCAACAGCCATTGGTGTGCTTGTTGGCTTGCAGTTCTTCATAGAAAACTTGTCTAGAACCTTCATAGCAAAGGATCTCTGACTGAGAAAGATTCATTTTTCAGTTTGCATTACCTCCATTCCAAGGAAATAATTCATATTTCCCAAATCAGTCATTTCAAACATCTTCATCATTTTATCTTTGAAGTCAACCAGCATACTTCTGTCTCCTCCTGTCACCAAGAGATCATCAACATAAAGGGATAAATTAAGCTGTGTTTTAGCTTAATTCTTCTTGACATACAGTGTTGGTTCACTGGCACTTTTCTCAAATTCTAGATTGAGCAAGTAGGAGTCAATTCGAGCATACCAGGCTCTAGGTGCTTGCTTCAGACCATATAAAGCCTTTTTGAGCCTGTACACGCAGTGTTCCTTGCCAGATACAACAAATCCTTGAGGCTAATCAATGTAAGTCTCTTCTTCTAGGAAGCCATTAAGAAATGCTGACTTCACATCCAGCTGATGAATGATCCACTGATTTTGAGTAGCCAGAGCAACTATCATCCTGACTGTATCAAGCCTGGCTACTGATGCAAAAGTCTCTATGTAGTCTAGGCCATACCTTTGGCTGAAACCTTTGACAACAAGTCTAGCTTTCAGCTTGTTCAGACTGCCATCAGCATTCTATTTTGCTCGATAGACCCATTTTACTCCAATGGTCTTTATTTCAGTAGGCTTTTCAACTAGCTTCCATGTCTGGTTCTTCTGAATCATGTTGATCTCATAAATCATAGCTAGCTTCCATCCTTCATCTGCCTCAGCTTCTTCAAAACTGGTAGGTTTAACTATGGCAACATGTGCTCTTTCATAGATTTCATCCAAGAGCCTTGTGCCCATGACAGGCACATCATCAATGTCCATTTGAGAACCAAGTTGCTCGGGTTCAGTCTGATCAGGCATTAACTCTTCTGAAATAACCTCTGGCTCATTTTTCTCCCAATTCCAGCAAGCATTTTCATCAAAAATCACATCTCTACTCACTTGAATCTTGTTTTTTAAGGGATCCAAGATCCTGTAACCTTTTTTGACTGAACTGTAGCCAACTAGGATACCTAGATGAGCCCTTTTTGACAGCTTATCTCTCTTCACTACTGGGATTTGTGCATAGCACAGGCAACCAAAGACTTTCAGATCAGCCAACGATGGCTTGAATCCAAACCATGCCTCAAAAGGTGTCTTGTGAGCAAGAGCCTTAGTTGGGAGCCAATTCTGAAGGTAGACTGCAGTGTTTACTACCTCAGCCCACATGGTTTTGGGCAATTTCTTCTCAAATAGAAGACATCTGGCCATATCCATAACACTTATGTTTTTTCTTTCATTAGCTCCATTTTGCTAAGGAGTATAAACATTGTTCAACTGGTGTTTGATGCCAGCATCATTGCAGATGGCTTGAAACTGAGCTGAGGTGTACTCAGTTCCATTGTTTGATCTTACAGACCTTAACTTGCATCCTGTCTTTGTTTCAACTGCAGCTTTGAACTTCATAAACACTTGAGCTACATCAGACTTGTGTTTCATGAAGTAAATCTAGCAATATCTAGTACAATCATCAAGGAAAAGGATGAAGTACCTGTTTTTGTTGAGTGATTCAGTCCTCATCGGGCCACACACATCAGTGTGCACCATCTGCAACCTTTTTGTGGCTTTCAATAAACGGTTAAAAACGACATTTAATAGTCCAAAATCGAATGGTCCCCAAAAATAACAAAACACAACCATCCTAATATTTAATTAACCATAAGAAAAGTAAAATATTTTATCCGAACTCTTGTCGCCCCAACCCATCCTAAGTTTGAGGGTTATCTGAAAGTAACAAATAAGCAAAGAATGAGTTTCGAAACTCAGTGTGTAACATATCATATCATCAATAGAAATTAATTAGACATATATCAAAAATAAAAACCATATTAGAACACAATAGATGTAGATTTACAATCATGCCCCCATCCGCTACACGCCATCTCCAACCATCCAACACACCATATAGGGTATTGAATACCCATCCAGCCCTACACATCGTTTAGTGTCGGTATGACACTTTTCAGAAAATTTGCAGCTTAGTTGCCAGTTCATTAAGTGATTTATCGCCTTTTACAAAGATATGTGTGATTGTGCCACTAGATATGACAAAGATATATTTGCTCAAACTTCCCTGATAAACACAAGTCCCACCCCAATGCACAAACAAAATCTATCAGATATCTAACAAAAGGTAAAATCTTCATTTGATTCATGAGTTTGATCATCAATGTAAAAATAGTTTTGGTGTTTTTCAATAAATTAATTTTAGTTGTCGATATCACGCCTAGCAACCAATCTTTCCTTACCTTCTCGATAATCAAGAGGAAACTCGTTGAAATTATTTTCGTTATCAATAAACAACCCTATAAGTTCTAGCCAGGATTTAGGCAGTATTACTTAATTCTAACCAATCAACACAAGTGGAATTCATTTAGAATCAATTTAAATAATTACAAAATTTTCTATTTTAATTCACAAGACAAAAATATTTTAACAATTGAATTCGTTTGGTGCTTTGTTCTTCATTAATAAAATTTTACTTGCTGAGCTCAAAAAAAGAAAAAAGAAAAAATAGTTGCAATGTGTTTTTGGTGGTGAGTAGGAGATTGAAGAAGAAAATAGATGGAAAATTAAATTAACTAAAACAAAAGGCAAGTCTAGTTGTCCACTACAACTTTTCCATTCTAGAGAAAAAAAAGAACACTTAAATAGGTAGAAATAATTGACCATTATCATTGAAAAATTAACACAAAAAGTAAGTCTAGTGTGGAAAATTGAAAAATTACATTGTAAAGCTGAAGTGGAATTTAGAACAGAAGCAAAATAGGCCTTAATTAGTGGTTATTGTGAAAAAGTAATTCGGCACATCAATTGCAATTGCAATTGCAAGGTATTTTCTGATTCATATTATTCAAGAATTCAAGACCCACTGTTTGTTTGCTTCGTATGAAACTGAAGAAGCAAATTGTGGGTAAATTAAATTAATTGAATTGAAACAGAAAGCAAGTCTAAGTCATCAAGTAAAGGTTTAGTAGGACTAACAAATTCCGCCCTATCACACGTTATTGACACATTATTCACATTTGAGTCGTAAAGTGATTAATTAGTGCAATGATAAGATTAAGTGGAATTTAAAATAAAAGCAAAACAAGGTAATAGAAGATTAACTGTGCATTTACATTTTTTTTTGAGGTGTCAAAAATAGGAGTAACTCTTATATAGAGGGACTAACAAGGTAGTTTACCATAATTTTAAAGTGACCAAAATAAGAATGATTACCATTTAAAGTGATCAAAATAAAAAAATCGCGCAAAACATTCTGTTACAATTTAATGGTGGAGTAACTAATTTAATCAATTATTTTTTTGGTGTCGAAATTATAAAAAAAAAAGATTGGGATAACTAAAATAGGAACGACTTGCCACTATTTAGACTGACTAGTGAGGTAGTTTAGTCAAATTAAAAATTGAATTGTGAAGAGCTTAATTTACAATATATCATTGTTTTATAGTTTTTATAAATACTTTAAATTTGAATTTGAAGCTTTAGATTGAAAGTAAAGTTGGTTCCAGTTTTAGGGACTAAATTGAATAAAGTAAGAAGTTTGAACAAAATAGAAATTGATTGCAAATAGGTTGTTTATTGATACTGCTACGTGTTTATGTTAATCCGTAGCTAACGTTGATCCAGATTCCTTGAAAAGGAAGGGAAAATCCTAAGTCGTCGACAAATAGCTCATAATTTACAATATGTATTTCTATGACTTCAAGACCTATTTAATTTTTGTGCTTTCATGTTATTTTACCATGTACATTGTTGAGTTAAGTTGTTATGAATAACTTGAATTGATCTGGCTTAGTTACTATAAAATGATGAGGCATGGATTAATTTGAATAAAGTAGAAATTTAAAATTTGATTAGTTTTAGACAATTGTTATGAAATTAAATTGAGGTATTTTGTGACGTATGATAATTTAGTTGTCGATAATAGAATCTAAATTGTAATGAATGTGATTTGGTCTACATGTAACGAAAAGAGAAAAGGATAAGTTAATAACTGATATGCCATGAGGGCCAGAGTGCTATATAAATCATTGTTGTCGGGCAATCTAGAGTGGTAGGTCATCATTGTCGGGCAACCTGGGATGATGAATTTGAATTGAAAAAACCATCATTGTAGGATAACTCGGGTTGGTAGGCATTGTGCAGAAAGTCATCGTTGTCGGGAAATTCGGGATGACAAATTAAGTTGAAGTGAGAACGAGCTAAACATTACCTGGAAAAAGAATGAGCTTATAAGCTTGGGATTTTGTTGAGAAGGTAACATGAACTTGGGCTTTATGTGTAAGGAATGAATACCAAATGATGAGATTACAACTTAAATGCTACATCGTATCATCTCTATTATGTTGCTTTATGTTATAGATATACTACTGAGTTATGTTACTCAATGTATGATTTATTTTCCATGCGTAGGCTAGCTACGTTTCTAGTAAAGGTATTGTGTATCGACTTCCACATCCAAGCATTACTCTCAGACTCAACAAAATTTATTTGTTTGATTTTTTTTTATAACTTGGCATGTATCTAAGTGGTTGGATCATGTTGAATTTGATGTTAAAAGATGGTATATAATTAAATTTGACATGTTGTCATGTGTATATATATGGTATGTAACTTAGGATTCCTCTAGTTGAATGCTATAAAGTATGAGAAGTGTTTGAGAATGCAATGCATATATGTGCCTAACAAATTGTTGATATATTATATGTCACTAAGTGCAACTGTGTGTGATTTGAAGCTATTAATGAATATGACATATTATAGCTCGAACCCAGTGATCGGGTCAGATGTAAGGTGTTACAATCACTTCCATTCAAACACTATATTTTTCTTAGCAATTAGCAATTACTCGTTTCAAGAAAAAGGAAAACCGCAAAACTCTAAATCAATGTTGAAGTCGTCCATTAAAGGTTTAATACATCCATATAGTATGAATGCTCATGTGCCATTCAACTGGATCTTTATAAAGAGGGCTTTCCTCAGCTATTAGCATTCAAAATTAAAACAACAAAACACTATTTCATTTCTTCTTGCTTCATATTTGATGATTACGATGTCAAGTAAGAGTTCTCATAAACTTGTTTTATTTTTTGCAATATCTTGTCTTCTTCTTCAGGAGAAATGCACTGAAGCAAGCGTATTGTGCAAAGAGAGTGAGAAAAAAGCGCTACTTGAATTTAAGCACAGCCTTCAAGCCATGGATTCGTCAGGCGACGATGCCCTTTTTTTATGGGAAACTGAGGAGTGCTGTTTTTGGCATGGCGTCGAATGCAACAGCCTTACGGGATACGTTGAAATTCTCGATTTTAGCTTGCAATCTTGGGTTGTAGCAGGTACGATTAGCCCTTCACTGCTTAAACTACATCATTTGACTTCTTTAAATTTCAACAGTAATGATTTTAATGGAAGTCTCATCCCAGAGTTTTTTGGTTCCTTGAACAAATTGAAATTACTGGATCTCTCTAATGCTAATTTTAGAGGTCCAATTCCTTCTCTACTTGGAAATCTTTCAATGTTGGAAACTCTTAGATTGGGTGGTAACGGTGGAGACGTGACGTATCGCCATAATTTCAAAAAAATGTTCAGTGTCGGAAAACTTGAGTGGCTTTCCCATCTTTCTCGTTTGAAAGAGGTTGATCTCAGTTTCACTAACCTGAGCAATGCCAATGATTGGTCTCAAGTCATTAGCCACCTTCCTCTGCTCCAAAAACTAAGTCTAAGACATTGTGATCTTCCAAGCATATCTTCTTCATCACTTTCCCTTGCCAACTCTTCTACATCTCTCACCTATCTCGATCTCTCTGATAATAATCTCCCTTCTTCTGCCATATATCCATGGTTGTTTAATGTTAGCAGCAACCTTGTTTCCCTTAATCTCTCAAGTAACAAGTTGAAAGGTCCAATTCCAGAAGCTTTTGGGAACATGAAGGCTATTCAAGAACTTTATCTGAATGATAATCTTTTGGTACTAGCTGAGAATCAAGTTAGGGGCGATTCTGGGTTGAATGAAATCGGAAAACTACCCGATTTTAGGGTTCTAGATCTTGGGTACAACCTTTTAAATGGATCCATAAGCAAAAGCATTGGACAACTTTCCAACCTGCATGTCTTGCGGCTTGCAGGGAATTCTTTTGATGGTGATGTGATTTCTGAAGCTCATCTCTCAAATTTCACCAATTTACAGGTGTTGGATTTATCGTTCACTTCTTTGACTTTGAAATTCAACACCGGATGGATTCCTCCTTTTCATCTGAGTCAAATAATGCTTTGCTCATGCAAGTTAGGGCCTCGTTTCCCAGATTGGCTTCGGACTCAAATGGACTTCCTACTGGTTTTGGAATACCTTGATATTTCTGCTTCAGGAATTTCGGATTCTCTTCCCTACTGGTTTTGGGACCCATTTCAGAGATTAAGGTACCTAAATATGTCTTTCAATCAGATCAGTGGTACTTTTCCAAATAACTCTATCCACATAAGCCATCTAGATCTAAGCTCAAATAATTTCTCAGGACCATTGCCACATTTCTCTTTAGACTTCAGTGATACCGGGACCATTAAACTTTCCAAAAACAAGTTTAATGGTTCAGTCTCTCCAATTTGCATTATTACTAATGAAGTCTCTTTGGCATTGCTTGATCTCTCAAATAATCAACTTTCTGGAGTGGTTCCTGACTGTTTTCACAGTTTCCGGTCTTTAACAGCTTTGAATTTGGGTGATAATAGTTTCTCAGGCTCACTTCCAAGCTCCTTGGGATCTCTGACTTCTCTTGAAATGCTAAGTTTACGTGGTAATAAATTCTCAGGAGAATTGCCTTTATATTTACAGAATTGTACAGAGTTGAAATTCCTGGACTTGAGTGATAATGAATTATCAGGAGAAATACCTATGTGGCTCGGGCAGCGGCTTCCATCTTTGGTTTTTCTTAGCCTTCAAAGGAATCAGTTCAGGGGAAGGATTCCTCATCAACTTTGTGAATTGAAATATCTACAAATCTTAGACCTCTCTGTAAATAAAATATCTGCTTCCATACCACCGTGCCTCAAAAATTTCAATTCCATGGCAAAAAAAGTGAGTTTAGATAGAAGGATTGAGCTTCACCTGTTAGATCAACCGTATGTGAGATCGTTGGTTGATGTTAGGTATGTTGATGAGGCATTGATTACATGGAAGGGAACAAAGGAAAACTATCCACAACTTGGACTGCTACGAGCCATTGATCTCTCGTGTAACAAATTAACTGGAGAGATTCCTGAAGAATTAAATAGTCTTCAAGAACTGGTTGCATTGAACCTGTCAAGAAATTTTTTTACAGGAAAAATTCTTCAAAAGATTGGGCATCTAAGACAACTAGAGGTGCTTGACCTGTCAAGAAACAAGTTTTCGGGAAACATCCCAACGAGCTTGTCTGAATTAACATTTCTAAGTATCTTGGACTTGTCTTACAATGACTTGACAGGAAAAATTCCAACCAGCACTCAACTCCAGAGCTTTGATCCTTCTTCATTTTCCCATAATAGAGGACTTTGTGGTCCTCCTGTTTCACCGAATTGCTCAATGGTGGAACCACCTCCTGGCAAACCTGCAGTAGGAGGTGAAGAAGATTCTGATGATCAGTTCATGAAATGGTTTTACACTGGCATGGGACTTGGATTTGTTGTGGGTTTCTGGGGGTTTTGCGGTGTTGTGTTCTTCAAGCGTTCATGGAGGCATTCATATTATCGTTACTTGGATAGTGCAAAGGATTGGGTTTATGTTTCATTTGTTTTGCTCAAAACAAGGTTAGTGAGGAGAATCAAAGGTGTTTCAACAAGGTAATAAATTGAGTTTCTTCACTTCTTAACAATGTTCTTTCAACATTGAGAAATATATCTTAAACGAAATAACAAAGTTTCATATTATTGTTTTTCAGGTCTGATTAGAACTGCAACTGAAGGTGATATTTCCTGCACCTGAGCAAATCTTAATAAAAAGGTTTATAAATTAATACATATTTGTCTCTCTGATGATTTCCAATTTCTATTTATTAAGAAGAGAATTCTGGTGGCTTTCTTTCACTTTCTTGTAATACCTTTATCTTTATCTTATATTTGGTTTGTACATTTCTTTTTTGTCAAAAGTAATTTCATCAAAACAAAAAAAGATTACTTAGGGAAAAAAATATTGATTGGAAAAAAAAATCAAAGTTATAATAAATTAAAACAAAGTTATAGGGTATTATGTGAAAATATATAAAAATAGGGAAGGCTAAATTAAAAAGTAAATCAAAGGCGAAAGGGTTGAATATGCAAGTAGCCAATCAAAGCAAAAACGCGCGAATACTGGCCGCATTCGGGTCGATTTTCGGGCCTGATGCAAAACGACGTTGTTTTGACCACTGGTGCTTAAGTCCAAAATGTCGCCATATTGTACCCTATATAAATAGCAAAAAACAGAAAAATATATTTCGGCCTTCATTTTTTTCAAAAAAATATGAGAGTTCTCTCAGTCTCTCTCAGCCCTCCCCTTTGGCCGGCCATGGTCACCGCTGCTGCGCCGCCGTGGCTCCACCGTGGGCGGTGGTCGGAGCAGCGTAAAAATTGGGTTTTAGCCCCTTTTAAAATGGATCTGAAGGCAAAGCCTTCCTAGTCCAGAAAATCAAAAAGAAAAGGACCCTGCACCCACTTTTAAACCCAACTTCGACGACGAAGAAGGAATCTCCGATGATGCGGTCACGGGGCGTTCAGGTGAGCCTTTTCTTCCCTTTTTTATTCTTATTATTTGTATGTAAAAAAAGAAATAATAAAATGAAAAGAGAATCAAACAAGGATTTAAAAAACAAAAGTAAAAATCAACTCTGAAGTTTTGTTTTCTGTTTTCTTTTTTATTTTCTCATGAGTTCGTAAAAAAAGAAAAAAAATACAAAATGCCTATTGTTGTTTTTATAGACCATTACAAACTGTTTGTTTTCTATTTTTTGTTTGTTTCTCCGTTGTCTGCTTCTGCTTGGCCTCTTGTGTGTTGTTCTTTTTGCAGGTGGTGGCAGAGAAGTGTCAAGCGTATGTGGCGACGACTGGCCTAGAGGTGGCTGCTAGGAGCGGCGGTTGAAGCTCTTAGGCTAGCCCTAGGATTTTCTTTTTCTAAAATATTAAGAGTGGGCTAGGGTTTATTTGTTTTGGGCTTGTGATTGGGTAGTGGCCCTTTTATTGTAATGGACTATTAATCTTTTTGGACTTTTTATTTTTATTTTTTGTTTTGTTTATTATTGTAATCTGGCCCAGACCAAAATTGGCCTATTACAAATATTATTAGTCGGGCATAACAATGATTGTAATATGTGAGCAGGTTTATTGTACCGTATTGATATTGATAAAATTATTGAAGATATTACCTTTGTACTGTTTTGATTTTTTGTTGCCCGAGATGCAATCTTTCTCCTTGTTTAGAGCTCATGTTTGTAAGGTGTGCCAAAAGTTGAACTTGAATTAAAAACATAATATTTAAATTCTAAATTTAAATTTATTAATTTTTATATTTAGTTTTAAAGTTAAAATTTTAATAGAATATTTAATTTAATTAATATTTTTTATTTAATATATAGTTTAAAGTTCAAATTCTAAAAATAAAATAAAATATTTTATCATAGAAATAAATATTATTTAATTAAAATAAATTTTTTAAAGGTTATGTTTTTTAGTGGCATTTATGGGAAAAGCGTCGCTAAATGTCATGTTCTATCACACTAAAAACAACCGAGCAACATTGCTCCTCCTACTGATGTAACATGGCTTTGAAAGCTACCCTAAAATCATCCATTCTTTCATGTAATGTGTGGTAGTTGACTCCCACCCCCACCTCGTCTCCAATCTATATTCTCGTTGGAAATTGCATTTCGGACACTGGTAGACTCTTCAACCACATCTTGCTCAACCAACTGAGGTACCTTAGAAAACAATTGAAGAAAAATTTATAACTGAAACTTTAATCTCATGTCATCAAGGAAAAAAATAAGAAACACATATACACTCAAGGAATTTAATTAAAAATTTTGCATGTTATGCCTTCAGTTGTAATTGTTATAATTACATAGAATAAAGTAGGATTAAAGGGTTGTAGGATATATACCTTTGTTTTGCAATGTACAAATTCCTGTGAATCAATGAAGAAACCAGTAGTCAACTTATGGCAATCTCTTACTTTCAACTTCATCATTTCTGGGAATACATAATGATATCCTTTGGGACAAAAGTGAATGAGGCCAGGTAGTTCTTCAAGTGATAACCTTTCTAATTTATCAAATTTCATCTCCTCTTCAGCTACCACTTCCACTTTTTCTTCTAATTCGAATACTTGTTCCAATTTAGAATTCCTTATAACTTTGAGAGTTTCAAGCTTTGGAAGAACAAAAACAAATCCAAAAGGAAAGAGACTGTTCAAATTTTTACAATCTGTAACAATGATCCGAGTCAAATTTGGAAAGCTCATAGGTTGGAGGCTAGTATCACCATTGGATGATGATGAAGCAACTTGATCCTTGGCTAAAATGAGTCGTTCTATTTCCTCACACCTCACGATGAAAAGATCCACCAAATGTGATAAACTGCGAGCCATCATAGGTGAAAATATATATCTTAGCTTCTTGCAATTAAACAGGTTTAGAGTTGTAAGGTTCTCAAGGGTTACAACTTGAGCAAAATCGTTCCATATAACCCGCACTTCAAATAAATTCCACAACTGCAAACTTTTTATGCTTGAGAACGAGTACCCGCCTTGAACTTGAAATACTTCTTCATGATTCCCAACTACTATACAACCTTCATTCAATACAGGAACATCAGTGTTGCATAATTGGCGGCTATTTCCCACGTTAATAAGAACCAATTCCTGCATACACAGAAATCCTAATAAATGTCATAAAAACACACTAGAGTAAATGTTACCCATAAGTCTTCATAATTTTACTTATTCCAAGTAATAGAAAATACTACTTCTCTAATCTCAATGCTACATGTATCTTTGATTTTTTTTTAAAGATATATTTTTTAAATCTAAACCCCTAAAATATCTACCAAATTAATTAAACACAAAAGTCCATTGCTTGATACATTTTTATTTAAAAAGTGAACAATGGAATTCATTTACAAACTATGTATAAAAGAGGAATGAATTATCACATGAACTAAGCAACATATCGATTTACTGATTTGCTATAGTGCCAAAATCCATATATAAAATGCGAACAATCTAAATACCTCTATGAGCTGAGCTTGTACAATGAAGCATGAGATTTGGGGACAATTTGACACTTTTAAATTTTTCAGAAAGGGCACATTAAGTAGAATGTGATCACCAATCACATCCCTTCCTTCTGTCGAACTGAAGACTTGTAGTAGTTGAGGGCAGTTCTTTAGGTAAAGAGATTCCAACAATGGAAATCCATGAGATAAAGTGTTTATTCGGAGAGTTTCCAATTTTGTCCAGCAATGATTCTACATGAATGAACCACATATTTTGATATTATACAAAATATATTTATTTAAATAAAAGTGAGGAATATGATTTATTAAACATAATTTAAGTTTTAAAGAATTTCTTTATCAAAACATATAAATAAGAAATAAATTGATCTTCCAAGGTATCAATTATAAAGAAATGTAGTTATCATATTTCGGAACTGTGATACTCCAACCACTTTAAAATAATTAATTATGACTATTAAAAAAATAAAAATACAATATTCATGGTAATAGCCGATGAGAGAGACAGAATTCTAATTGCTGATTCAATTTTAAAATAAATGAATTATAAATAACTTTTAAAATAAGGTTGAAATATTAATTATTTTATGAACATAAAAATGAATTTGAGTCCAAATACCTGTAATCCAAATCCATCCTTATTTTTTTCCATGTTGAAGATTTGTATAAGTCGAGGACAATCTTCTATATCAATAGATTCCAGGTAAGGAAGTCCTTGACTTGAACACAAATATTTCAAGTTTTCACATCCTCTAATCTTGACAACTTCCAATTTTGGCAAAAACAGAGAAGACTGATCTTTTATGTTTGAAACATCTATTTCATCCATGTTTTCTGCTTCTCCGATTAAATGTTCTAAAGAGTTGCAATTCCGAATCTCGAGATATTGCAAATGCACCAAAGTTCGAGCAGTGATTTCCGAAAAGAGATATGTGAGTTTATCACATACAGTTATCTTTACACTACGGAGGTAATGGCAATGGTTCGGTCCATTCCACATGCACTTTAATTCTGGCAATTATCTTAACTTGTCAGAGATTCCTGTCATCCAATAATATTTATTAGTTTAATCTAACCACTAAAATAAATTGATTGTACAATGATATACACACTAATTTTAATATCTCACATATATTATCAAAGCAAAACAAAAATCACAATAAGGTAAATTAATTCAATAAATTTCAAAAATATAATTAAAATAATAATTATTATATTACATTAAAAAACATATTAAAGCGTAACATCATGAAAAAATAAATATATAATATTTCTCTATTTTAATTTTTAGTATACAAATAATAAAGAGTGTGGCTCTTGAACAAAAGCTAGAGGCTGCATCGGTTTGTTTGAATACTTAGAATTTCAAAAATCAATAAATTACAATTATAAAAAGTAATAATACGTAAACATATATATATATGTAATATTCATTAAAGTTAAATGAAAGCCAAAATACTCTATGAATTTTAAAATATTTATCATTAAAAGTACCTGTGATCCAAGTTCAGGAAGCACAATGTTTTGTTCCATGTTGTAGATTTGTATAAGTTGATGACAATTCCCTATGTAAACAGTTGCCAAGGATTGAATCAAAGTGTTTGTAGAAATATATTTCAAACTTCCACAATCTTGTATGCGAAGAACTCTCAATTTCGGCCAGCAATAAAGAAGACAACCATTCTGCATGTTTCAAACACATTTTAGTAAGTTATTTATTTTAAATTTCATATAGAATCACAAATCAAATCAAAGTCCATGGTCCAAGAGATTATCTTGGGCAATTTTGAATCAACTCAAATATTTAAAAGATAAATTTTCAAGTGACATGATCTTCTATAATAGGCTAAAAATCAACCATAGACTCAGTCATAGCCCATAAAAGTCATTCAATGAGTTGTCAATATAATAAATATGGAGATTATCTCTATATTGATTTGGTGCTCTAGGGAGTATGATGGGTGTCGAATCCACCAATATAAACCTACGCCTTAGTTTGCAAATTATGCAGTATAGGGAGTAGGGTCGATCCCTCAGAGACTGGTTTACTGTAAATTGTTGCTCTTTTGACCAGATTTATGTCGGGGCAGCTGTCGTGCCCAAGACGTTCGGGGGGATAAAAATTCGAAAACCTGAAATTAACAGAAAAATAACGTCAAAAGTAAAAGTTGAAAACAAAATAATAAAAACTGTGAAATAAATATTAAGAAAAATTTAATTAGAATAAGCTCAGCTTTAGGCACGAATTTTCCTCGTCTTTGAACCGATCCTCGAAATTGGATGAACTCCTCTTTTCCAATAAGCTAGTTATAGCTACCAAGGACGCCTCGGACACCAACTCTTCCTCGTGCAAATTAGTTATGGAACGTCCAATAACTAACTCTTACCGATCGAACAATCAAGAAACGTTCGTGATTTAGAACTCCGGTAGCTTTGCGTTCTAGAAGAGCCTAGCTCGAACCAATGCCCTCAACCGCGTGGGACATTTAAATCCGGTTACTACTTCCCTTGACGAAACCAAACAGCAGCCTCCACTTGGCACGCCAATGTGTTCACAAAAAACCAATTAGAAACGTTCTTTTCGGAATTCCAACTATACGTCCAATCACACCAAATCAAACGACGTCTTTTTTGACTTAGTGTTGATTTGACTTTATGAGCTGACAAAATCATACTCTTAATCCGGAGAAGTAATAAGTACTGGAATTTTAGGAGTTAAATGGCTCGGGTTCATAACTCACGGGTTTTGACGAGGTTAATTTCGGCCTAAAGCTGAAAATGGGTTTAGTTGGCTAAGGTTTGGGTCATGTTGGTATTTGATAAATAAGGTAAATGGGTGAAAAGGTGAGTGATGTGATTGAGTATGGGGGTTGGAATATATTAAAGTGGGTGGTTGAAAAGGGAATTTGAAAAAAAAGAAATTGCAAATGATTTAAAGTTGATTGCTGCTAGGAATAAATTGAAGGCAAAGAAGCTAAAGAAACAATGCTACGTGAGAAAGGAGAGAATTGAAAGATAAAAGCTAAATATTTTTTTATTGATGAAATGATGAACAATACAAGCTCTATTTATACTAGTTGATTTACTAAATTAGGAGCCAACTAGTCATAGGAAATTAAGGAAAAAATATCCCAAAATAAAATAAATCCCAAAATATTCTCCCACTAACTCAAAAATTTCAGCTAATTAATCTTGGAAAAATTCTTCTTTGGCCCTCCTTTTTCGCTTCTTTCTTCAATTCAGCCCAATTGTTTCCTTTTTCTTCTATTTAGCCCCAAATTACATTCCTGCACAAAATTCAATAAATATGACAAAATTAGTGGTGCATTCTCATAAACATACCAAATTAATTACATAAAATATGTAATTTTAGTATTTAATCAATTCCCCCTACTTAGCTTATGCTAGTCCTCGAGCATTTTGTATGTATCTGCAAAAGGAAAAAATTTCTCCAAAATAGGACTTGATACTCATGGTTTGCACAATTCAACAATTCAATCCTAGCACATTAACAACTCAAATAACCTAGCCTAAGCAGTAAGTAAATATATTTCAGAATTTATGAGAGCTTGATAAACTTATCTTTCATTTTATTATTTTATTTATTTATTTTTATACTTAGGACATTATCGAATTTTTTGACGCGAGAAATGATGACAACCCAAGCACCATGTTCCGGTTACTCAATTCGGACGTCTCTAAGCGGGTTATTTCGCCCTACTCATAATAACTTGTCAGTGGAGTGAGTGCAAATAAATTGGACAGCCACACGAACCTTTTTACGCGAGATGTGATGACAACCCAAGCACCACGTTCCGGTTACTCAGCCCGATGCACAACCCCAATTGTTCACTCTTAACATTCGTATCAGAGGAGTATTATTATTTTCTTCGTTTTCTTTTCTTTTTTTTTTTTGAAAGATATGACATATGATAAAAGGTAGGCAATCAAGCAAACTCATAATTTCCAAAAATTTCTTACCCACTAAGTCTAAGTTATTAAAAAGTTTCATGTGTAAAGAATTAAATAGCTAAATAGGTCAAACCATAAGTGAACAATCCCAATTAAAAGAAAATTTTACCTTTTACTAAAAACATGCAAAAATAGCGACGACAGATAAGCAAATTAGAACCAATTTATGTTTCCCTCCCCCTACTTATTTTACATTGTCCCAATGTAATTAAAAAATAAAAGTAAAGATAAGTAGGAGAAAGAGAGAAAAAGAAACTCCCCATGTATTTCAACGTCATGGAGGGCGGTCTCGTAGGTAGAGTGGGCCTTAACTGAAAAAAGAATTTTGTGGGTTGACATGTGGAATTTAATTTTGTCTTGGAATGTTTTCCTGCAAAAATAAAATAGTAAAAATAAATAATAATAATAGGAAAATTAAAATGTTTTTTTTTTCAAATTTATTAGCTAAGCTATAAACTCGAGAAATAAATTATTAAAAACCAAGATTACGAGATTTGGTAAAACGGTCGTGATAAATTCACCAAGTAAGTTCCCAAGAAAAAGAGGTGAGTCACAATGGACATACTTAAGTACCAAGTCTTTCCTTAGACAGAACTAATCCTTGACATGCATTTCCATTTTCCATTTTACCAAAAATTTTATTTGCATAAAGGAAAAGAAAATTTGGGTTGCCTCCCAACAGCGCTTTGTTTAACGTTGTTAGCTCGACGACCTGTTATTCAAATTCTTGGCTCCTCGAGAACAATCTCCTCAATCGTGTGCGTTTGAAAATTCTCGTAAAAGGGTTTCAATCGTTGTCCATTCACCTTAAAGCATTTCTGAGTTTCTTCGCTTTGAATTTCCACTGCACCATTTGAGAATAGATTAGTGATAGTAAATGGACCTATCCATTTGGATCGAAGCTTACCAGCGAAAATTTTTAAGGTGGAGTCGTATAGGAGAACTTTTTGTCCTATTGAAAACTGCTTCCTAGTGATCATCTTATCGTGGAATGCCTTCGTCTTTTCTTTATAAACTCGAGCATTTTCATATGTATCGTTTCTGATTTCCTCGAGTTCCTGAATGTCCAACTTTCGAGCTCTTCATGCGGTCTCCATCTCCATATTACACTGCTTAACTGCCCAATATGCTTTATGCTCTAATTCGACCGGGAGATGGCACGGTTTACCAAAAACAAGTCGATAAGGTGACATGCCTATTGGTCCCTTGTAAGCTGTCCTATAAGCCCAAAGTGCATCGTTTAGTCTCAAGCTCCAATCCTTTCTGTTAGGTTTAACAGTCTTCTCCAATATGGACTTGATTTCTCGATTTGACACTTCAGCTTGTCCGTTTGTTTGTGGATGGTAGGCAGTCGAAATTCGTTGAGTCACTCCATACTTCTCCATAAGTGCACTTACGAGTTTATTGCAGAAATGGGTTCCTCTGTCGCTGATTAATGCTCGTAGGGTGCCATACCTGGAAAAGATAGAACTTTTAATAAAGTCAACCACAGTCTTAGCATTATCATTGCGAGTAGCCTTTGCCTCTATCCACTTAGAAATGTAATCAACAGCTAAGAGTATATAGAAATTACCGAAAGAATAAATAAAAGGACCCATAAAATCGATGCCCCACACATCGAAAATTTTGCAAATATGGATAGGAGTAAGGGGCATCTCATTTCGACGGCTAAGATTACCGAATTTTTGACATTTTTCACAGGTTTTACAGAATAAGAAGGCGTCACGAAATATACTTGGCCAAAATAGTCCACACTCAAGAATTTTATGTGCGGTGCGTTTAGGTCCAAAGTGTCCTCCACATGCATAAGAATGGCAAAAAGTTAAGATAGACTGTACCTCTGTTTCTGCTACACACCGTCGAATTACCTGATCGGAGCAATGCTTCCATAGGCAAGGATCGTCCCAAATGTAATATCGAGCATCTTTTTTAATCTTATCTTTTCTGGACCTTGGTAATTCTGAAGGTATAGTACCTATGACGAGATAATTTACTATGTCTGCGTACCAAGGATGAACCGCATTTGCTGAAAACAGGTTTTCATCTGGGAAGTTGTCTTTCAATGGTGTGTCATCTGCCGGAATCGGTAATCGACTCAGATGGTCGGCTACTAAGTTTCCGCATCCCTTCTTATCCCGGATTTCAAAATCAAATTCTTGCAGAAGTAGAATCCACCTAATTAGTCGAGGTTTTGCCTCCTTCTTCCCTATCAAATATTTCAAAGTTGCATGATCAGAAAAAATAATCACTTTAGTTCCCAATAGGTAAGATCTAAATTTATCTAAAGCAAACACAACAACTAATAATTCTTTCTCAGTGGTTGTGTAATTGCTTTGGGCAGCATCCAAAGTTTTCGAAGCGTAGTAGATAACATGAGGCTCTTTCCCTATTCTTTGGCCAAGAACAGCTTCCACACTTCGATCACTTGCATCGCACATGATTTCAAACGGGAAGTTCCAATTTGGTGGTTGCACTATAGGGGCGGAGACCAATTTCTGCTTCAGTACGTCAAATGCATCTTTACAAGTCTGGTCAAATTTAAATTCTTTATCCTTCTGTAACAGATTGCAAAGCGGTTGCGCGACCTTCGAGAAGTCTTTTATGAATCGTCTGTAAAATCCTGCATGCCCAAGAAACGAACAAATTTCCCTCACAGATGTGGGGTAAGGTAATGAGTTAATAATATCCGTTTTTACTTTATCGACCTCAATACCTTCTGAGGAAACTATATGACCTAAAATTAATCCTTTGTCAACCATGAAATGACATTTTTCATAATTTAAAACAAGATTAAATTCTAGGCATCTTTGTAATATCTTAGCAAGATTATCGAGACATTCATTAAAAGAGTTACCGTACACCGTGAAGTCATCCATGAAGACTTCAATGATTTTCTCGACGTAATCGGAGAATATGCTTACCATACATCTCTGGAAGGTGGCCGGAGCATTACAGAGTCCAAACGGCATTCGTCTATACGCAAACGTTCTAAATGGGCACGTGAAAGTTATTTTGTCTTGATCCTCAGGTGCCACTGGGATTTGGAAAAATCCTGAATATCCATCGAGACAACAATAATGAGTCTTACCAGCTAATCGCTCGAGCATTTGATCGATGAAGGGAAGTGGAAAATGGTCTTTTCGGGTAGCTGCGTTCAACTTCCTGTAATCGATGCAAACCCTCCATCCATTCTGGACTCGGGTAGGAACTAGCTCTCCTGATGAATTTTGCACCACTGTCACGCCAGTTTTCTTGGGCACGACATGAACTGGGCTAACCCAATCACTGTCAGAGATCGGGTATATCATTCCAGCATCCAACATTTTCTGGATTTCCTTCTTTACTACCTCCGTCATGGGTGGATTAAGGCGCCTCTAAGCATCTCTTTTTGGTTTCGTGTTATCTTCAATGGAAATTCTGTGCATACACGTGGATGGACTTAGCCATTTTATGTCGGCTATTGTCCAACCAATAGCTTCCTTATATTCCTTCAGAACTCGAACCAGACTTTCCTCCTCGTCTTTGGTTAGTCTGTTTGACACTATTATCGGTAAGGTGTCTTTCTCTCCCAAAAAGACATACTTGAGGTGGTCTGGTAACGCTTTAAGCTCCAATGTTGGTGGCTGCAAAATTGAAGGCAACATTTTAACTTGGGAAGGTAATAGTTCAAGATGGTTACCTCGACTCGTCAATGATGATTGCGTCTCCAAGTGTTTGACAATTTCTCGCAACGGATCTTCTATGACTGCTAACTCCTCGAGACGACTCAATACATCCATGTCAATGCTTCTGTAAAGGACAGTTTCCAACTCGTCAAAGTCGTGATATTCAAAATAATTTTGAGTTAAACAATCTATACTATCGATACTGGAAATATTTGATAACGAGTTAGGATGACCCATCGCTTCGTAGACATTGAATTTCACGATTTCGCCATCAAACTCTATTGTCAATGTTCCACTCTGAACATCAATTTTTGCGCTTGCGGTACTAAGCAATAGTCTCCCAAGCAAAATGTCAGACGAATTAGTTGAGTTATCGTCCTCCATATTAATAATGTAGAAATCTGCAGGGAAAACTAATTCGTTAACTTTAACAAGGACGTCTTTAAGCAACCCTTCGGGATAGATGACTGACCTGTCCGCCAACTGGATTATCACTCCTGTCTTTTTCAGAGAACCCGCGTTAATCAACTTATATATAGGATAAGGCATAACATTAATGGAAGCCCCTAAATCGCACATGGCTTTCTTAATGCCTACATTACCTATCTCACAGGAAATAGCAAACATACCTTGGTCCTTGTATTTAGGCGGAACTTTCTTTTGTAGTACCGCGGAGACATTTTCTCCTACATTTACTCTTTTGTTACCTATTAACCTCCTTTTGCTAGTGCACAATTCCTTGAGAAATTTCGCATAACGAGGGATTTGCTTGATAGCGTCGAGCAAAGGAATATTTACCTCCACCTTTCTGAACGTTTCGAGGATTTCTTTTTCCTCTTTTTCTTTCTTATCCTTCGAGAGTCTCCCTGGAAAAGGAGGTGGCACCACAACTGGTTTCTGAATTTCTAATTCCGGTCTGGCTTTTGGATCAGAGATCTATTTTTCCCGTTCGTTGTCTTGCCCATGACTTTTGTCTGGAACTGTTTCCTGAACTTTTCCGCTACGAAGAGTTATTGCACTTGCATTCTGCCGAGGATTCGGCTCTGTTTGGGAAGGTAATTTGCCTTGAGATTCCAAACGATTAACCGCCATCGAGAGTTTACTAACTTGATTAGTTAACTCCTGAATTGATGCGTCTGTCCTCTGTTGGTACTTCGCAACATCGACGGCAAGTCTTTCCACAATAGCTTCTAGAGATGTGCTCGGCTTGGGTGGCAGTTGCGGTGGTTGCAAAGGTCTTGGTTGGTATGACGGATTATATCGGGGGTTAGCTCCGTAATTCAAGTTGGGATGATCCTTCCACCCAGGATTGTAAGTGTTTGAGAAAGGATCATAGCGTCTTTGTGGAGGTCCCGGAAAACCTCCGACAGCGTCGACATGTGCCGTTGAATTTTCGTTAAGGATTGGGCACAAATCCGTCGGATGTTCAGATGTAGTACAAATTCCACACAGTTGGGTCCGATTCTTCTTTTCTGTAAGCATAGATTGAACAACATTAGTGAGCTTATCCAATTTATCTTCTAAGGATGAAACGTTTACCCCATTAACCCGTCTTGTGGGTTCTGAATTTGGCCTATACTGTTGAGAATTCGCTGCCATAGTGGATATCAGTTCTCTTGCCCTTTGAGGAGTCATATTGACAAGCGCCCCTCCACTAGCAGCGTCAATCATTTTCATTTCCATAGGGAGCAAACCCTCGTAGAAATATTGAAGAAGTGATTGTTCGGTCAAACCGTGTTGAGGATAACTTACACACAGTTTTTTGTATCGCTTCCAATAGTCGTAGAGCGATTCGCTCTCCATTTGGCGAATTCCCACTATGTCTCTCCTAAGTTCAGCTGCTCGCGATGCTGGGAAAAATCTGTTAAGAAAAACACGAGATAAGTCATCCCACGTTGTAATAGAACCAGGGGGTAAGTAAAATAACCATTCTTTTGCTGTATCAACTAAAGAAAAAGGAAAGGCCCGAAGTTTAATTTCATCTTCGGTTACTCCCTGTGGTTTCATGCTTGAGCAGACCATGTGGAATTCTCTCAAGTGGGTATGTGGATTCTCATTCTTCAAGCCTCGAAAAGTGGGCAAAAGATGGATCAGGCCTGACTTCAATTCGAATGGGGTTTCTCCGATTGGATAGTTGATGCATAACGGTGTTTGCTCATTGGGAACAGCGGCTAGCTGACGAATGGTTCGGTTTGCCATCCTTTCTGGTTCGCCGAAGTTGTCTTCTACTTCTTTTATTTCAGGAAGTGGTTCGGTCTCAGGTTCAACCACTTCAACTTGTTTTCCACGTTCAATTGCTGCTACACGTTTAAGAACTTTCGTCTCTTTACGTCGTGCTCGTGCTGATTTTTCGATCTCTGGGTCGTATTCGAGATTTCTGGATGAAGACCTGGTCATGAAGATGATTTAAACAATTATAAGTGTTGCCAATCCCCGGCAACGGCGCCAAAACTGATGGGTGTCGAATCCACCAATATAAACCTACGCCTTAGTTTGCAAATTATGCAGTATAGGGAGTAGGGTCGATCCCTCAGAGACTGGTTTACTGTAAATTGTTGCTCTTTTGACCAGATTTATGTCAGGGCAACTGTCGTGCCCAAGACGTTCGGGGGGATAAAAATTCGAAAACCTGAAATTAACAAAAAAATAACGTCAAAAGTAAAAGTTGAAAACAGAATAATAAAAACTGTGAAATAAATATTAAGAAAAATTTAATTAGAATAAGCTCAGCTTTAGGCACGAATTTTCCTCGTCTTTGAACCGATCCTCGAAATTGGATGAACTCCTCTTTTCCAATAAGCTAGTTATAGCTACCAAGGACGCCTCGGACACCAACTCTTCCTCGTGTAAATTAGTTATGGAACGTCCAATAACTAACTCTTACCGATCGAACAATCAAGAAACGTTCGTGATTTAGAACTCCGGCAGCTTTGCATTCTAGAAGAGCCTCGAACCAATGCCCTTAACCGCATGGGACATTTAAATCCGGTTACTACTTCCCTTGACGGAACCAAACAACAGCCTCCACTTGGCACGCCAATGTGTTCACAAAAAACCGATTAGAAACGTTCTTTTCGGAATTCCAACTGTACGTCCAATCACACCAAATCAAACGACGTCTTTTTTGACTTAGTGTTGATCTGACTTTATGAGCTGACAAAATCATACTCTTAATCCAGAGAAGTAATAAGTACTGGAATTTTAGGAGTTAAATGGCTCGGGTTCATAACTCACGGGTTTTGACGAGGTTAATTTCGGCCTAAAGCTGAAAATGGGTTTAGTTGGCTAAGGTTTGGGTCATGTTGGTATTTGATAAATAAGGTAAATGGGTGAAAAGGTGAGTGATGTGATTGAGTATGGGGGTTGGAATATATTAAAGTGGGTGGTTGAAAAGGGAATTTGAAAAAAAAGAAATTGCAAATGATTTAAAGTTGATTGCTACTAGGAATAAATTGAAGGCAAAGAAGCTAAAGAAACAATGCTACGTGAGAAAGGAGAGAATTGAAAGATAAAAGCTAAATATTTTTTTATTGATGAAATGATGAACAATACAAGCTCTATTTATACTAGTTGATTTACTAAATTAGGAGCCAACTAGTCATAGGGAATTAAGGAAAAAATATCCCAAAATAAAATAAATCCCAAAATATTCTCCCACTAACTCAAAAATTTCAGCTAATTAATCTTGGAAAAATTCTTCTTTGGCCCTCCTTTTTCGCTTCTTTCTTCAATTCAGCCCAATTGTTTCCTTTTTCTTCTATTTAGTCCCAAATTACATTCCTGCACAAAATTCAATAAATATGACAAAATTAGTGGTGCATTCTCATAAATATACCAAATTAATTACATAAAATATGTAATTTTAGTATTTAATCAGAGTAGGCACTCACTCTAACACCAAAATGCTAGTTTTATATTTTTCAATAATATCAAACCGACCTTGTAAGTTAGCAATCCAAGGATAGAAGAAAGGTGGCATGGAATTAATTGAAGGCTTTTCTATAAAGAAATAAAATTATCTAAATAAAAAGGAGAAACACAACAATTCATGATGCAGTTTGTAAGCCTACAAATAGGTTTAATATATTTGAGATATGTATAAGCGAGCGTGTGGATGAGAAGAAAAAGGAAGAGTGTGAAACAAAACAAAGGTGTGTGACTTTGTGTGCATGAAAGTGGAAATAAGCAAAATGGTGTGTATAACTAGTTGTAGGTTGTAATTGAAAGGAAGAGGAAAATATATTTGTATTTTGCATTGGTGTATTTGTTTTGAGTAATAACAGTTACTTTCTTTAGTGGCCACTACGCTTCCAATAAACCCGATACACATAAATAATATAAAAATAAATACCAAACCAAGCACTTCACTTCAAATTGGTTTTTGGTTTTCTTGCAATTTGTTTCATCCTTAAAAGAATGCTATCATAAAGCTAAAACAATTAAGAAGATTAAAAAAATTGGAGAGAATAGGTATCCCTACCTCAATAATCTTGTCTTCTTGGCCAAAACCAATGACTTGCTCTAGTCGATCGCAGTACCTTATATCAAGTTCTTGTAGATGCAACATACTTAAAGCTAGGCAAGGTGAGAAGATTGTTTTCAGATTATCACAAGATTCAATGCTCACAACCTTTAGACTTTGGAGGCTTGCAATTGCACGATGGGATGGCTTTACTTCCCATATCCTCTTCAATTTCGGCAATGAATGTAGGCCCAATATTGTTAAATTTGAGAGCAATGGTGTCTGACGTTTCATTTTTTCAGAAAGTTTATCTATTTGAAATATCACTTGTAACTCCTCACAATCTTTAATGATCACTTGCTTAAGGTTTTGCAAGAACCTAGTCGGAGAAACACCATAGCACAACCCTTTCAAAGAAACCATGCTTTCTATAGTTAATTCCACCAAATTAGAGAATGCAACAGTTGACCCTTGATCATTTTTTGTATCAATCAAGAATTCCATATCATTGCAAGATTTTAGCTGCAGAGAAGTCAACTCATTTACTCCCATTTCATCTATGCTTGGCACAATATTCTTTTGTCCACCAACATTCCTCAAATTCAACTCTTCCACATTGCAAAATAAATTGTTAAATGCACTTAATGAAGATGAGAAATCTTGAATATCCAATGTTCTAAACGCCTCCCGATTGAATCTATAATTTTCTCCAACTACTATAGCGTACCTTTGTAGTTTAGGGAGCACAAAATCTTCTAGAGGAATTTGATTAGTAGAAAGTCACAATGATAGTGCAGTTAAACGAGACAATGACTTCAACTCCAATAAGTTGAGATTAATTTTGGGTACGACATGTAACTCTTCTAGTGAAGTCAACCTATTATATTCATAAAGAAAGTAGCATTAATTGAAAATTTATGACACTATCCACATTCGATGAGGTAAAAAAAATTGTAATTCGTTAAAGTAATTCATAAAAAAGAAATATGTAAAAAAAGGTCAAAAACTTGAAATAAATCAAGATTAGTAATAAAAGGACGCTATTAAAATTAAATAAAAAAATCTCTAATTTTTTTTATCACTTTCAAAGAAATTTTCAAGAGGTTAACTTTTTTTCTTCTTTTTAACAATATATCTCAAAATTTCTAGGTCTAAAACATAAGTAAATTTTCTATTTTTTTATAATATTTTTTTTCACTCTCAAATTTTATAAGAAAGTCATTTTACCCTTCTAGTTAAATTTTCACATTTTATAACCCTTAAATTTGTAGTTTTTTTTTGTCAAATCATCTCAAAATGAATAGAAAAGTTAATGCTTTAAAATTTTATTGATGTTGATATGCGTGGATTGACACATGAATAACACATTATCCATAATATATATATTAAAACATATCTAATAGTAAAAAAATCAAGTATGTATCTTGATGTTTTATTAAAATTTAAAGTCTTTATTGTATTAAACTTCCTTAATTAATTTTTATTGAATATTTTATATATTTACTTTGATATATATATATAACTTAATTATAGTTAATAAAAAATTTTATTGTCCTTGGCAACCCACATAACTATCCACATATACTTTAGACATTACATTATTTGTCTTATATGCCAAGTCAACAATTAATTTTAAATTTATAAAAATATTCAAAAAATAAAAAATTGAAATTCAAAAAATATAAAAAAATCATAAAATTAATAAAATATAGCATGAAGTAAGTATGGATTGGAATGCGGGTGTTCATGTTTAAAAACTTAACATTTTAGTTAGTATTTCCGTCAAAAAAACAATTCAACATTTTTTTAAAATGTTGATGCTCAAATTCGATTTTTTTTTTAAAAGGTTCAGAACCAAATTTAACTAAAAAACCAAATAATGACTAAATTGATAAATAATACAAATGTTAAGAACTAAATTTTAAAATATTTTAATACTTATTGCCTTGACTATTTGAAATATATACTGTGATATCTTCACGTGCAAGGAACATGAATTCTAAAATAATAATAAAAATACCTATTAAAATAATTAATAGAAAAATAAATGATGTCAAATAAAATATGAATATGATAAAAAGAAAATTAAATCTGATGCACTCTTACCTTGATACCATATTTGGTAATTCTTCAGCGATTTCAACTACACTAGAAAGACGTAAATATTTCAGTGCAGACAACTTCACTAATTCTTCACTTGATCTCATTAATTTCAGTGCCAGGCAATGAAAGAATCTCAAGGCTTCTCATATTTGTCAGTGATGATGAGAAGTTTTTCAGCATGCAATTATAACACCACAAAGTTTTAAGATTCGGTAAGGAAGGGAATCCTTTCAGTGAGAAGCTGACACGTTGGAGAAGTAAAACTTGGAGGGCTTTCATTTCTTCAAAAAAAGTACCGAAAACCACTAGGAAATCATCTCGGTTCCTCTTCCTCTCACCCACTAAAACCAAAGTTTTGAGCTTTGAAAATTCCACTTTATCAGGAAAAATTTTTATGATACTACTACAATTCCATAAAGCAATTGCAGTATAACTTTCATCCATATGAGGCCATTCTTTCAACGTATCTTTTACCATGAACCTATTTTCTCCCGTTTATGTTAGCCAATGAGCAAAATCTCGAATCACATCATGGATTCTAATCGTATCTGCACCATCAGTTTCCAATAACAAGCCAGATTTTTGGAGTTTTTTTAGTGCTTCAACAATTTTCTTCCTTTTATCTTCAATCGAGTAAACATTAGGGACCAATCCTACTCCAGTTCAGCACATAATCAATATCTCAGTAAGGATTTCTTCATCTTCAGGAAAAAGGGAACACAGTAAGAAACACATTTGGATGTGATTTCCCGTCATTTGGTTAATGCCTTTCTTCAAGTAATCGTAGCTAAGATTAAGAGGCTCGAGGACACCCCCGAGGACTTCTTCATCATACAAATGGGTTGAGTCCTTGAATCTCTGATTTGCGTCTCTCCACCCATTTAAACTCTCACCTTTTAAAGCTTTGGCCACGACAACAATTGCAAGAGGCAATCCCTTACATTGAGCAGCAACCTCTTTGGCTACATCATTCAAGGTGGAACAATCATCTTCTAAACCAGCTTTATGTCGAAATAAAACCCATGCTTCGTCTTCGGATAAGATGCCAAGTTAAATTTCCTTACAGTTCATTTTAGTGCAGACTTGTTGACGACGTGTAGTCAGAAGAATTTTACAACCCTCGTGTTCATCACCGAATGGAATTCCGATACTCTCCATTTTGAATTCTTCCCAGAGGTTGTCGACAATTACGAGGATTTTGTTCATGCCTTTCATACTCCTGAATAGCTCTTCTGCTCTTCCTTCTTCGGTATTTGTATGAAAATTTAAACCAAACATCTCTGCAATTTTATCTTGAATTGTTCTGATGTTTGGATTTTGGGACATAGTAAACATTACAACTTTATCAAACAACTTTTGTTCTCGAGCATGCTTCCCAACTTCTTTGGCTAAAGTTGTTTTACCAACTCCTGGCATTCCGTGCAGTCCGATCATGTTGACACCCTTAGCATTTATAGCCTCCATGATCTGGTTGAAAGCTGATTTTGAAGATTTAGAGTCCATGAAATCAGTGGATGTGATGAACTCTATTCCTTGAAGAGGACGACAATAGCCCACCTGTGCAAAGTTAGAAGTCTCCAAAAGTTTAGAGATAATAGGAATCTTCTCTGCCAGTTTCTTACTTAAGGAATATCGCCAGCCCCATTTAGGACACCATTTGAAGCACTTGACGCGATCTATTTCATCTTTCAAGTTCTGGGTTTCTTTCAGTTCTTTCTCAGCGCTTGTAAGCCAGTTGTCAACGTCCTTATGGATGAGCTCATTTTGGCTTTTAGCCTCATCGACACGAGTGTCCACCCTCTCTTTCTTCAATTCAAGTGCTTCTCGTTGATTCTTGAAATCTTCAACAATCTCTCCATAACGGAAAAAGTAACGGAGATAGGATGATGCGGATTCCTTTGCCTGGTCTGCCACAATTTCGACAGCAGCAGGGGCAACATATTCCGTCATTTTTGTTGATAGTCTGATGAGGTTGAACAAAAACATTGGTTATTAGTAAGAATTAACATAAAGAGAAATAAAAGCAATTGTGACCAATAAAATCAGTATTTGTAGTAAAAAAATGGAGTGGAAGCTACCAAACAAGAAGCTGTAAATATTGATGTAAAGCAAAGATGTTATTATTGAAGAAGGTAGAAAATACCTCTGTTTCTGTCTGTGAATACCAGAAAGTAAATAGAGCTTGAGAGAAATAAGTAGCTGTAAAAGATGAAAAGAATTGATTTTGTGCAGGTAATAAAATTGAGAGCATGTTTTAACCTTCATATCAGAAATAAATAAATAATTAATGTAATGCAAATAATATAACCATACATGCACACTCAATCCTAATTACTCTTCCCATTATATTCATTCTAAATCGGAGCTATAATTTGTATGTGAAATCCTAAAAACAATTTCTCGTAAAGAAATCCTAAAAAGGATTACATTCTCTTAAACATATTTTATATTTATTTCTACATTTTCGATTATAGATTGGATGCTTTTAAGTTCCTATAGAATTAGAGTTTGTGTGCTCTCTAAAATGTTTAATGAAAAAAACGAGAAGACTAATGAATGGAGAAAGGACACTCTTCATTTGCCCCTTTCCTGTTTGATCCGCATGTTATACACTTTGAGTAAAATCTGATTTGATTTGAAAATTTTGATAAAAAAATTTAAATTTTGATTTAACTAGTTCGAGTTATTTGAGCTAATTAAGTTATTCGGATAAACTCGAATTGACTCGAATATAAATTACACAATTCGAGTTATCCAAAAATGTGTACCTTTCTAAAGTTAAAAATCAAAACCATTAAGTTAAAAGGCAAAACCATTATATATATTGTTTATGCAGTTAAATAATATTGTACTTTGTCTACTAGTTAAACAATCGGTTCATGTAAATGCAACATTGAATATAAATAATAGGATTGGTTAACTCGACTCAACTTGACTTGAAATTTTTTACTCAATTTGATTTGATTAAAAAAATTTTAAATTGAGTTTGATTGCTAAAATAGGATTTATCAACTCGATTAACTCAATTTTTTGACTCGATTCAACTCGACTTAATCAAATACTGTCCCTGTTGGGAAGAAACCGAACAACCGAAACAAAGCGAAAGCACAACCGGTGTTCTTTCTCTCCTTATAACTCCTGTAAAAATTATGGCAAGCACAATAGCACAAGATATGTTCTCTAGCAACCTTAATCAACCACAAATCAACTAATGCAACCACAACAAAAATAAATAGAGACACCGATATTTTTACGTGGAAAACCCCTTTAAATCAAGGGTAAAAAACCACGGGACTTTAGAGTCCGATAAAGAGCTCCACTATCATCAAATGTTCAACTACAAGATCACAATATCAAGCCTACAACAAGCATTCAACTCCGACAAGGCTAACAACATGTAATCTTTAGCAAAAGAGAGAAAAATGAGAGAACATCACCAAAAACGTAGCTGCTGAAAAATGGGTATTTCCGACGCTACAAGACTCGGATGAAAAATCCGACCGTACAAAGTCAAGAACACCTTATCACCTAGCTGCTGTCCAAAAATCAGCTCAATCGAACCACGGATGGACCTTCGATCGAAGAGTTGATCACTGCTGCACCAAGCTTGAAAATCTGATTTTTTTCTATTCTCTTTCTCTCTATTTTTTCTTTAGCTCTCTGCAGAAAAATTTCTGCCCACTCCCGTTAATAAGCCAAAAAATTGGCTTTTGACAAAACCAAAAGAAAAAGGAAGGCAAAACATTTGTGCCAGAAAATATGGGTTTCCCACATAGTGGGACCCATACCCAACAAATCTCCCCCTCCAACTATGTGGGGAATGCCTCCATGCCGGAGGTCAAACAACATGCTTCAAACTTTCCTCTTGGTAAGGCCTTCGTCAACATATCAGCACCATTATCATTAGTGTGTATCTTCTCAAGCTCTAACAGCTTAGCTTCAAGAACATCTCGTATCCAATGGTACCTCACATCAATATGCTTAGATCTAGCATGAAAAGTTGAGTTCTTACCAAGATGAATAGCACTCTGGCTATCACAGTACAGGACATACTTCTCCTGAGTAAAACCAAGCTCATGCACAAACTTCTTCATCCAAAGCATCTCCTTACACGCTTCGGTTGCTGCAATGAACTCTGATTCGGTGGTGGACAATGCAACACACTTTTGCAGTCTCGATTGCCATGCCACAGCTCCCCCTGCATAAGTGATTAAGTAACCTGAAGTAGATCTCCTCGAGTCAATGTCTCCGGCCATGTCTGAATCTGTATACCCAACAAGAACAGGTTTCTCATTGCCGAAACAAAGTTTCATGTTGGAAGTGCCACGACGATATCTCATAATCCACTTCACTGCATTCCAATGCTCTCTGCCTGGATTAGAAAGAAACCGACTAACTGTACCAACGGCATAAGCCAAGTCTGGTCTCGTGCAAACCATTGCGTACATCAAACTACCCACGGTTGAAGAGTAAGGAATTTTCTGCATCTCTTCCTTCTCCTTTTATGTGGAAGGACTATGCTTAACACTCAATCTAAAGTGCATAGCAAAGGGAGTATTCACCGCTTTAGCTTTGTCCATACTAAACCTTTGAAGTACTTTCTCAATGTACCTCTCTTGTGATAACCATAATTTCTTGGCCTTTCTATCACGTGTCAGTCTTATGCCAAGAATTTGCTTTGCTGGCCCCAAATCCTTCATTGCAAAGGATTTACTCAACTCTTGTTTCAACTTCTCAATTCTAGAAGCATTCTGACCAACAATAAGCATATCATCAACATAGAGCAAAAGAATAATAAAATCATCACCAGAGAATCTCTTAACAAACACACAATGATCAGAAGTAGTCTTCTTGTAGCCTTGCTCCCCCATAACAGACTCAAACTTCTTGTACCATTGCCTTGGAGCTTGCTTCAAACCATACAAGCTCTTCTTCAATCTGCACACATAGTCCTCTTTCCCTTGTGCAACAAAACCCTCTGGCTGCTCCATGTAAAGCTCTTCTTCCAAGTCACCATGAAGAAAAGCAGTTTTCACATCCATTTGTTCAACCTCTAGGTCATAACAAGCTGCCAAACTCAGTATAGTTCTGATAGAGGACATCTTCACAACCGGAGAAAATATTTCTTCAAAATCAACCCCCTTTTTCTGAGTATAACCCTTGACGACCAATCTAGCTTTGTATCGTGGAGATGAAGACTTCTCTTCTTGCTTCAACCTGTAAACCCACCGATTCTTCAAAGCTCTTTTGCCCTTAGGCAGTTTCACCAATTCAAAAGTATGGTTCTCATGCAATGATTGAAGTTCGCCTTTCATCGCTTCAACCCAGTGATCTTTGCATTCACTCTCCATAGCCTCTTCATAACATTCAGGTTCTCCCCCGTCAGTCAAAAGAACATATTCATCAGGAGAATACCTGACAGAAGATCGTCGATCTCTAGAAGACCTTCGAAGTGGAACTGCTGGTGGAGCTATAGGTGCTTGTTGTTGATCATTCACAACATCATCCATGGGAGTATCAAAGTCACCTATAGTCTGATGGTCACCACTAACATCACCATGCACATCATCCTGGATAGGATCTGGTGAAGAGTCTAGGGGAACCGGATTCACATCGATCAAGTCACCACTACCTTGTGAATCCACTTTCTCCGTCTTATCAATGTCATCAATGGTCTGATCCTCAATGAAGACAACATCTCTGCTTCTCACGAGTTTCTTCTGAACTGGATCATAGAGTCTATAACCAAACTCACCATCTAGACCATAACCAATAAAAATGCATTGTCGAGCCTTGGCATCCAACTTGGATCTTTCATCCTTTGGAACATGAACAAATGCTTTACAACCGAACACACGTAGGTGATCATATGACACGTCTTTACCAAACCAAACTCTATCTGGCACATCACCTTTCAAAGGAACACTAGGAGACAGATTTATCACATGTGTCACTGTATTCAAAGCTTCAGCCCAAAACGATCTTGGTAACTTTGCATCTGACAACAAACATCTGACTCTCTCAATCAATGTTCGGTTCATTCTTTCAGCTAACCCATTTAACTGTGGAGTCTTTGGTGGTGTTCTCTGATGTCTGATTCCCTGTCGCAGACAATACTCATGAAACGACCCTGTGTACTCGCCACCATTATCAGTACGAATGCACTTCAACTTCTTCCCAGTTTCCCTTTCAACTGATGCTTGAAATTGTTTAAACACCTCAAAGACTTGATTTTTAGACTTTAAAGTGTAAACCCATAGCTTTCTTGAACAATCATCAATGAAAGTCACAAAGTAAAGTGCACCACCATGTGATCTTACTTTTATCGGACCACAAACATCTGAATGGACCAACTCTAGCAACTCTGATTTCCTATGAGGAGGATGGCTTCTAAATGAAACTCTTTTCTGCTTTCCTGCTAGACAATGAGCACAATTCTTCAGTGTAGCATTCTTTAAACCCGAAAGTTGATTCTTCTTCGCTAAACAGCTAAGCCCCTTCTCACTCATGTGACTGAGTCGTTTATGCCACAACTCAGTTGAGTTGTCATTCAGTGTCACATTCACCGTCTCTCGAGAAGTCAAAGCTTGCATCAAGTACAAATTTGAGCTCTTCTTTCCTCGAGCCACAACCAAGGAGCCTTTAGTCAGCTTCCACTGCCCTTCACTGAAAGTGTTACAGAATCCCTCATCATCAAGTTTTCCTGCAGAAATTAAATTCAAACGGACATCCGGTGCATGTCTGACATCCTTGAGAGTTAACTTTGTTCCATTGTTACTTACCAAGCTAACATCTCTCATACCAATAACCGAAACCAAACCATCATTACCCATCTTCAATACCCCAAAATCACCAGGAGTATAAGATGTGAAGAATTCCTTCCTCGACGTGACATGAAGTGATGCACCAGTATCAATCACCCAACTAGTCTCGTCGCATGCTAGGTTGACCAAATTCTGATCACAAATAACTAACAAATCTTCACGAGTAACAGTAGCAACACGCTCGGATTTTTCATCGTCATTCCGGTCGTGTTTATCACCACCACTTTTGTTCTCTTTCTTCCACTTGAAGCAATATTTCTTGATATGGCCTTTCTTACCACAATGATGACACTCAAGATTCTTGTATCTCGATCTTGACTTGCTTCGGCTTTTATCTCTACCCTTTCCATCTTTGTCTCTGTTTCTCCCCCTGTTCTCGATAACCAACACCTCGGACTGTGATGTAGAACCCTGAGATCTTCTTCTAACCTCTTCATTCAACACACCACTCTTAGCCAAATCCAAAGTAATAATACCCTGTGGGGCAGAATTAATGAGTGAGACTCGAAAGGTCTCCCAAGAGTCTGGTAGAGTAGCAAGCAACCAAAGTCCTAAAATCTCGTCATCAAATTTGACACCCATACCAAGCAACTGATTCATCATACTCTGAAATTCACTAACATGGTCAGCTATAGACATTCCTTCTTTATATTTCAGCGCCATCATTTTCTTCAGCAAAAATAACTTGTTATTGCCCGACCTCGAAGCATACAAGCTTTCAAGCTTCTCCCACAATGTTCGAGCATGTGTCTCCTGATCAATGTGATTGTAAACATTTTTTTCAACAAATTGCCGAATAAAGCCACACACTTGTTGATGCTCAAATTCCCATTCTTCATCACTTTTCGAATCGGGTTTTTGAGTAGTAAAGACCGGAAGATGCAAAGCCTTCACAAACAACAAGTCCTTCATTTTATTCCGCCAAAGTTGATAATTTGTGCCATTCAACATAATCATCTTGCTCGTATTAATTTCCATAATTATCTGACACAATAACCAAGCTCTGGTACCAGTTTGTTGGGAAGAAACCGAACAACCGAAACAAAGCGAAAGCACAACCGGTGTTCTTTCTCTCCTTATAACTCCTGTAAAAATTATGGCAAGCACAATAGCACAAGATATGTTCTCTAGCAACCTTAATCAACCACAAATCAACTAATGCAACCACAACAAAAATAAATAGAGACACCGATATTTTACGTGGAAAACCCCTTTAAATCAAGGGTAAAAAACCACGGGACTTTAGAGTCCGATAAAGAGCTCCACTATCATCAAATGTTCAACTACAAGATCACAATATCAAGCCTACAACAAGCATTCAACTCCGACAAGGCTAACAACATGTAATCTTTAGCAAAAGAGAGAAAAATGAGAGAACATCACCAAAAACGTAGCTGCTGAAAAATGGGTATTTCCGACGCTACAAGACTCGGATGAAAAATCCGACCGTACAAAGTCAAGAACACCTTATCACCTAGCTGTTGTCCAAAAATCAGCTCAATCGAACCACGGATGGACCTTCGATCGAAGAGTTGATCACTGCTGCACCAAGCTTGAAAATCTGATTTTTTTCTATTCTCTTTCTCTCTATTTTTTCTTTAGCTCTCTGCAGAAAAATTTCTGCCCACTCCCGTTAATAAGCCAAAAAATTGGCTTTTGACAAAACCAAAAGAAAAAGGAAGGCAAAACATTTGTGCCAGAAAATATGGGTTTCCCACATAGTGGGACCCATACCCAACAGTCCCTAGTTCCAAGTTTCTTGTTCTAGTTTGTTAAATCTTTAAAATGAATCTATAAACTATTTAATTAAGACGGAACTTGTGTGAAACTTTTTTATATGAAAAATAAAATCACAAGTGATTTAAAATGACTCCAACCAAACTAATAGAAATTTGAGAAGGCCAATACGGAGCAGTTCCTCAAAACTTACCTTCACTGAACTATCCTCTGCGCTGTTTCTTTTGCCAAGTCGAAATCAAGGTATGAAGAAAGTTTGGTTTCCAGAAATAAAAGAAAGTTTGCTGGTTTTTTTTTTCCCCCTTAATTGAGACAATAAAAGAAAATGTGAAAACTGAAAAACAAATAGTGGAAATTATCACACACAGTTTTTTTTTTTTTTTGGTGATGATCACAGACAGATTTGAGAATATGGAAGCAAAAAAGGAAATGATGAGAAACACAGATTCGAGAATTAGAAAGCCAAAAACAAAGAGTGGAAATGATGAGAAACACAGGGTTGAGAACTTGGAAGCAAAAAGCACTTTGGGTGAGAACTTGACATTTTCATCTTGTAAACCGAATTAGTCAATGCAACCTCAATGATATAATCATCCCTTTTAACTTAACTTTTTTTATAAATAAATATATTATAACAATTTTATAACACGTTATATTTTTTTATAGTATACTTTTTTGCCATACTGTTAAAATTTGTTTAGGATTTAAATAACATATATAATTTTATAACATACATGATCATGCTTCTAATATATTTTTTTAACTAAAACTTATAATTTATCTAACTTGAGTAACTGAAAAAACAAATTTTAAAATGAATGACCAAAATAGGAACACGAATAAACTCAAGTAGCTATCTAGAAAATTTACCCTTAACATAAATCCTTCTGCATTTTCACCTATAAGTTCAGAATGTAATTTTTTTAAATTGCTTTCATGATGTCCCGCATTTCTTGTTATATCGGCAATAGACCTCATGATTTAAAATAATTCAATAATTTATCATTATTTTTGCATCATTAGTCCCTATTAATTTAGAACCATTTTAAAAAGGTCTTTCTAATATTTAACTTTATATAAAATTAAAATAATTCAATAATTTAACTTTGTAAAGAAAAGTCTTTCCTGCAATAATTGTGAAAGTTATCGTCTACCTTAGTCATTGGGCAATATGTCTTCCTTTGTGGGATTCATCCATAAACTTCGTAGCTTACTCAATGGGGCAATATGACTTTTCTTTACATCGTTTCCTTTATGTTCACACTCCTAATATGTATTATTGATGTCAAGCATTTGAAAACATAAAAATAAAAATCTAGTATAGTAAGTATGACTCAATTAATGGAAAAGAAATTATCAACCACAAAAATTAAAAACCAACCCACAAATTTTACACATTATTATTTACTTAATCACTTTTGATTTATGGATAAATTTTATAAACCATAAGCATTGATTAAATTATTATATTTGCATGTATCATTCTTATATACTAAATATTTTATGATCATTACCAACAAATGTTTGGTGCAATTGTAAGACATATTGCATTTTCAAGGGAAGGCGTAGGTTCAAACTTTAGAGTTGACATAATATAGAGGAGTAGCTACGAATCTCGAATATAGATTGTAAAACAGATATGAATACCAAAAATATTATGATGATTTAATTATTTAAATATATATAATATCTTGAATTAGTAAAATTCTCTCTTAGGAAATAAAGATAGAAATATTTCTATAAAGATAGGAAATAAATATATGAATACCATAAAAAGTTTTTTTTCTAATTTTAAAGCATCAGAAATATTTCTATAAAGATAGGAAATAAATATATGAATACCATAAAAAGTTTTTTTTCTAATTTTAAAGCATCTCTGTTTTTGCATGATTTTTGGATTTTTTTAAATTATAATTTTTAATGATTTTTATTTAAAATACGAAAAACTATATTATTTATAATTTTTATGTACTTTGAGAGAATAAGTACTAAATTAAAAAAATATATAAACATTAAATACTAAAAAAATTATTTTTTTATAATTGCCACATCAATAACTCTAATAGTAAATTTGGGCTAAAGAACTAAAATTATTAAATAAAAAAATACTAAGACTCAAAATCTAAAAATTAAAATATAAAAACCAAATTAAATTTGACCTGAAAAAAAAAACAAAGCTACCTCTAGTTGTCTTGTAAGATAAATTGATAAATTGGGATCTTATTTAATATTGAATTTTGTGTATATACTCTGGTCATTAGTTTAATCATGATTTCGTGAAAACCACTCTTTGATTTAGTATGCTTCTGCATTATTCATTCGTGGAAAAAAGGCATTCAGGTCTTGTGACCTTGGAAATCAAAACGTAATTTTCCATTCTTTTTCCACAAAGAAATCGCAGTCTACTTTGTCTAGATACTGATCCAAGTGGGGGGCTCTAGCGTTTACTCGAGAAGTCTCTCACAATCATTTTCTTATACAATAAATTAATGTTTTTCTGAATATATATATATTTATAGAAGTGAAATGCAGAAAGTGGTGGTAAAATGCATCTATTTTTGCTTAATAAAAAAATCAGCTTTGAATTACCATCCACTATCCATGCTTTTCTTCGAGCAACCATTTACTGGGTGAGGAGGACAAAGATGATCAATGTATAACGTTTCATCTTATGTCTACCATTTCATCTATGTCGTCTTGCTTAGTCAAGAGAAATAGGATTAAAACAATTTTTGATTTTTGATTTCTTTTATCATTTATATTTGGACTCTTAAAGAATATTTAAACTAGAAATATATAAGATTTATTTAATAAATATAGATAATGTTAGATCATATGATCCGAATTTCGTCATTTGTTAAAAAATAAAAGTCAAAGGTAAAATATACCATAGTTGCAAATATGCAATAGAACATAGTAGATTTAATTACCAGCACAAAGTTCTAATTTATGGATTTACAAAGGGAAGTGGTTTATGTTTAATAGAAATTGCAAACACACTATATAACATATTATTCTTAAAGTCGAGTTTTCTTAGGAGAAATCAAGTCCTGAAAATACAAAATACAATATGAATAAAGGAGAGTAGTTGCACTTTGCCTACAATAAGCCGCTCGATTCCATTGATATTATGGCACCTTAGGTAATTTGAAAACAAGGATTTATCAAAAACGTAGTGGAATTCAATGTGTTTTAAGTAATGTAATGATTGATTTTTTTAAGAATAACGCAAGTTGTATACTTCAGCATAAGAAGACATTATTATATACCTGCGGATTTAGCATCATATAACGTTGGGTAAGAAGCTTGCATCTAATAGAACAAAGCTTGGAAACAACATCAATTATGTCTATCCTCTCACTTGGTGAATCATATATACCTGCGGATTTAGCATCATATAACGTTGGGTAAGAAGCTTGCATCTAATAGAACAAAGCTTGGAAACAACATCAATTATGTCTATCCTCTCACTTGGTGAATCAGCAGAACAGATGATCCCTAGTTCAAATATTGAATTCAAACATTGAAGATGTATGTCGTTTCCTAGATTGATCTTGTTGAAGGTGATGTTTGTGACTGTTCCTTGTTTAGCTCTCTCTTGAAGAAGAATGGGATCTATAATCTCAATCACTCGTCCAGGCAAAGCTGCTTTAACAAAGTTACGAAGACTTAAATTTTCCTTGAAACTTTCATCAGTTGGCCTTTTCCTTGTAAACATTTCTAGCAAGAGAATGCCATAACTATACACATCACCTTTTGTTGATAACTCACTTCCCATCGCATATTCTACAATTAATTCATCACAAATAATAATTAGAATTAATTGCAAAGGAAAACTCTTGAAGAATATAAAGATAGCTTCTAACATCCAATCTCTAAAGATACAAAGAAATGTTTTTATATTGTATGTTTTGCTTTCGAATAAAAGAAGAAATTAATAAAGTGAACTTACCTGGTGGAGTATAACCAATAGTTCCTCTTAATCCAAGGGAGCTTGACTGATTAGTAGAATAGTTAATCGTGTTTACAGAAAGGATTTTTGCTAAGCCGAAATCACTTATATGACCAACCATTTTCTCATCAAGTAGAATATTGCCTGGCTTGAGGTCACAATGAATGATTGGTATCTCACAACCATGGTGCAAATATTCAAGTGCATGAGCAACATCTATTGCCGCGTTAATTCTTTGGACGAAGCTCAAGTTTCTTATTGCTTTTGATCCATTCATGTCATCAAATGGATGCAGCCAGTCCTCAACGCTTCCATTCGCCAGGAACTCATAAACCAATGCTTTAAAATCATTGTCTTGGTGATCAACACCTGAAATGGTTGTTAATAACTTGACAAGATTCCGATGTGTTGAAAGTTGGACTGCATTACAACACAAAACCAGCAGCCAGCTTCTGTCAAGACCAGCAGCAGCTATCGAGCTCAGCTGATTTTGCTTGGCGCGCAAGATTGTTTTTGAACCGAATGAAGCAACCAACTTTGCTGTTTTGTTTTGATGTAATTTGGTTCGGTTCAATCTTAGTTTGTTTGTAATACTAGTTAAACTTAAGTTAGTGATAAGATCTTTTGATGTAATGGCTGATTGGTCAGCTATATTTGATTATCTTTTAGCTAGTGATTAGGTTTGTATTAGTTGGGGCAATTAAATACATTAGGTAACTGTCAATGTACATTGTAACTCATTTTATATTTCAAATTTGAATGAAAAATTAGTAATGTTCAGTTACAATTTCTGCTGAGTATTCAAAACTTTGTTTGCTGCCTTTGTTTTGTTTCTTTTTGCTTCGATTCCTCCATGATCTGCTTGCAAATTCAGTTTGTTGCTGCTGCCATTATTCCAACAAATGGTATCATGAGCCCGAATCTTTGAGGGGCCTTTGTTTGCATTCTGTTGAGTTCAAATCAAAACCAACAGCAAAGCTTAAAACTAAAAAGGATCGAAGCACTTAAACTCAGTTTAGCAGGATGAGTTTCACTCCACCACCTCCACCGATGTTCACTAGAGAAAACTATCATATTTGGATAGTCAAAATGAAGACTTACCTCCAGGCACACGATCTTTGGAGTGTGATCGAGAATGATGCTGAACCACCTCCATTGAGAGCTAATCCCACCATTGCACATATGAGACAGCATGCTGAGGAGCGAGCCAAGAAGCATAAGTTAATGGCCTGCTTGCAAAATGGAGTCTCTGATGTGATATTCACTCGTATCATGGCCTGTGACTCACCAAAGCAGGCCTGGGAGAAGCTGAAGGAGGAGTTCATGGGGACTGACAAAACAAGGCAACAGCAAGTCATCAATCTCAGGAGAGACTTTGAGAATTTGAGAATGAGGGAGTCTGAGACCATCAAGCAGTACTCAGACAGGATAATGGCCATTGTCAACAGCATTAGGCTTTTGGGAGTGGACTTCACAGAGAGTAGAGTTGTTGAAAAGGTCATCACTACTCTCCCTGAGAAATTCGAGTCAAAAATCTCTTCACTTGAGGACTCGAGGGACTTATCAGCCATTTCATTGTCTGAGCTGATAAACTCCCTGTACGCACTTAAGCAAAGGAGGGCAAATAGGCAGGAGGAGAATCCTGAGGCTGCTTTCCAGGCTAAAGCCAGTGAAGGCTCGAGTGTGAGTGCAAAAGGCAAGAAGCCTTGGCACAATAGGAGGGCCAAGTCAGGAAGAGATGAAGCAAAAAAAGTGTTCCCACCATGTGTTCACTGCAAGAAGACAACACACTCAGAAAAGTATTGCTGGTTTAGGCCAGACATCCAATGCAGGAAGTGCAAGGAGTTTGGTCATGTGGAGAAGGTGTGCAAGGGCAAACCAAAGGAGGCAGCCCAACAGCAAGCTAGACCTGCTGAGGATTTGCAAGCTTAGGAGCATGTATTCACAGTAACCTATTTTGTTGGCACAACAAAGGCCAACAATGATTGCCTACTAGACAGTGGCTGCTCACATCATATGGCAGTAGATGATAAGCTGTTTAAGAGCCTAGACAGAAGCTTCCACTCGAGGATCAGAATTGGAGATGGCAAGCTGATTGAGGCTAAGGGAAAGGGCAATGTGTTGGTTAGCACTGATTCAGGTAACAAGCTGATTTCTGATGTGCTTTTTGTACGTGACTTAGACCAGAATCTGCTTAGTGTTGGCCAATTAGTTGAAAAAGGCTATACCTTGGTCTTTAAAAATGGTTGATGTATTGTTCAAGACATGCATGGTCAAGAGCTAGTCTCAGTTTCTATGACTGATAGATGCTTTATGCTGGATGTTAGCCAAGTAGAAAGAAAGGCATACACCAGTCTGGTTGATAGCACAAACTTGTGGCATAGGAGACTAGGCCATGCCAACTTTAGATCCTTTGATCTGTTGCATAGGTTGAATTTGATTGATGACATTTCAAAAATTGAGGTTAGTGGGAATGTTTGTGAGGTTTGTCAGCATGGTAAGCAGGCTAGATTGCCTTTTCCTGCTGATAGTGCTTGGAGAGCTCAAAACAAGCTTGAATTGGTGCACTCTGATGTCTATTGTCCTATGAGAACACCTTCAATCAATGAGAATAGGTATTTTGCCCTGTTTATAGATGATTTAACAAGGTTGTGCTGGGTCTACTTCTTGAAGCAGAAGTCAGAAGTGTTTGAAGCCTTCTACAAATTCAAGGCATATGCTGAAAATCAGTCAGGCTGCAAAAAGGGTTCTTAGATACACCAAAGGCACAACTAACTTTGGTGTGATGTTTGAAAGTGGGATGAAACTGAAACTAGAAGGTTACTCTGACAGTGACTGGGTAGGATCCCTCGATGACATGAAGAGTACCTCTGGATACTTCTTCACACTTGGATCGGGCATGTTTTGCTGGAGCTCAAAGAAGCAACAAACGGTTGCTCAGTCCACAGCTGAAGCAGAGTACATTGCTGCAGCATCAGTAGTCAATCAGGCCATTTGGCTTAGGAAGCTGCTTCAAGACCTTAATGAAACACAAGCTGAAGCAACTGAAATTTGGGTGGACAATCAGTCTGCAGTTGCAATAGCTAAGAACCCTGTGTTCCATGGTAAGACTAAGCATTTTAAAATCAAACTACATTTTGTTCGAGAGGCTGAACAAGCAAAGGAAGTCAGCCTTGTTCATTGTAGCTCAGGGGCACAATTGGCTGACATGCTAACCAAGCCCTTAGGAGCAGCACAATTTGAAGCATTGAGAAGTGCAATTGGTATGTATTGCATACAGTCCAAGGAGGAGTGTTGAAAGTTGGACTGCATTACAACACAGAACCAGCAGCCAGCTTCTGTCAAGACCAGCAGCAGCTATCGAGCTCAGCTAATTTTGCTTGGCGCGTAAGATTGTTTTTGAACCGAATGAAGCAACCAACTTTGCTGTTTTGTTTTGATGTAATTTGGTTCGGTTCAATCTTAGTTTGTTTGTAATACTAGTTAAACTTAAGTTAGTGATAAGATCTTTTGATGTAATGGCTGATTGGTCAGCTATATTTAATTATCTTTTAGCTAGTGATTAGGTTTGTATTAGTTGGGGCAGTTAAATACATTAGGTAACTGTCAATGTACATTGTAACTCCTTTTATATTTCAAATTTGAAAGAAAACTTAGCAATGTTCAGTTCCAATTTCTGCTGAGTATTCAAAACTTTGTTTGCTGCCTTTGTTTTGGTTCTTTTTGCTTCGATTCCTCCATGATTTGCTTGCAAATTCAGTTTGTTGCTGCTGCCATTGTTCCAACAAAGAACTTTATCTGAATGATAATCTTTTGGTACTAGCTGAGAATCAAGTTAGGGGCGATTTTTGGTTGAATGAAATCGGAAAACTACCAGATTTTAGGGTTCTAGATCTTGGGTACAACCTTTTAAATGGATCCATAAGCAAAAGCATTGGACAACTTTCCAACCTGCATGTCTTGCAGCTTGCAGGGAATTCTTTTGATGGTGATGCGATTTCTGAAGCTCATCTCTCAAATTTCACCAACTTACAGGTGTTGGATTTATCGTTCACTTCTTTGACTTTGAAATTTAACACCAGATGGATTCCTCCTTTTCATCTGAGTCAAATAATGCTTTGCTCTTGCAAGTTAGGGCCTCGTTTCCCAGATTGGCTTCGGACTCAAATGGACTTCCTACTGGTTTTGGAATACCTTGATATTTCTGCTTCAGGAATTTCGGATTCTCTTCCCTACTGGTTTTGGGACCCATTTCAGAGATTAAGGTACCTAAATATGTCTTTCAACCAGATCAGTGGTACCTTTCCAAATAACTCTATCCACATAAGCCATCTAGATCTAAGCTCTAATAATTTCTCAGGACCATTGCCACATTTTTCTTTAGACTTCAGTGATACCGAGACCATTAACCTTTCCAAAAACAAGTTTAATGGTTCAGTCTCTCCACAATATTACTTATGAAGTCTCTTTGGCATTGCTTGATCTCTCAAATAATTAATTTTCTGGAGTGGTTCCTGATTGTTTTCACAGTTTCCGGTCTTTAACAGCTTTGAATTTGGGTGATAATAGTTTCTCAGGCTCACTTCGAAGTTCCTTAGGATCTCTGACTTCTCTTCAAATGCTAAGTTTACGTGGTAATAAATTCTCTGGAGAATTACCTTTATATTTACAAAATTGTACAGAGTTAAAATTCCTGGACTTGAGTGATAATGAATTATCAGGAGAAATACCTATGTGGCTCGGGCTGCGAATTTCATCTTTGGTTTTTCTTAGCCTTCAAAGGAATCAACTCAGGGGAAGGATTCCTTATCAACTTTGTGAATTGAAATATCTACAAATCTTAGACCTCTCTGTAAATAAAATATCTGATTCCATACCACCGTGCCTCAAAAATTTCAATTCCATGGCAAAAAAAGTGAGTTTAGATAGAAGGATTGAGCTTCACCAGTTAGATCAACCGTATGTGAGATCGTTGGTTGATGTTAGGTATGTTGATGAGGCATTGATTACATGGAAGGGAACAAAGCAAAACTATCCACAACTTGGACTGCTACTAGCCATTGATCTCTCGTGTAACAAATCCTGAAGAATTAATTATTCTTCAAGAACTGGTTGCATTGAACCTGTCAAGAAATTTTTTTACAGGAAAAATTCTTCAAAAGATTGGGCATCTAAGACAACTAGAGGTGCTTGACCTGTCAAGAAACAAGCTTTCAGGAAACATCCCAACGAGCTTGTCTGAATTAACATATCTAAGTATCTTGGACTTGTCTTACAATGACTTGTTAGGAAAAATTCCAACCAGCACTCAACTATAGAGCTTTGATCCTTCTTCATTTTCCCATAATAGAGGACTTTGTGGTCCTCCTGTTTCACCGAATTGCTCAATGGTGGAACCACCTCCTGGCAAACCTGCAGTAGGAGGTGAAGAAGATTCTGATGATTAGTTCATGAAATGGTTTTACACTGGCATGGGACTTGGATTTGTTGTGAGTTTCTGGGGGTTTTGCGGTGTTGTGTTCTTTAAGCGTTCATGGAGGCATACATATTATCGTTACTTGGATAGTGCAAAGGATTGGGTTTATGTTTCATTTGTTTTGCTGAAAACAAGGTTAGTGAGGAGAATCAAAGGTCTTTCAACAAGGTAATAAATTGACTTTCTTCACTCCTTAACAATGTTCTTTCAACATTGAGAAATATATCTTAAACTAACTAACGAAGTTCCATATTATTGTTTTTCATGTCTGGTCTGATTAGAACTGCAACTGAAGGTGATATTTCCTGCACCGAGAAAATCTTAATAAAAAAGTTTATAAATGAATACATATTTGTCTTTCTGATGATTTCTAATTTCTATATATTAAGAAGAGAGTTGTGATGGGAAATATGTCTTGGTTTTGTATTATTTTGATTGTATTATTGGAATTATGTGCAAATATGATTGTATTATTTTGAGAACATATTGTGAAGATTGATAAAAGCATATTAACAAATTTTTTATTATTTACATATTCACTTACTAAGCTCTATGCTTAGCCCCTTTCTTTCCCCTTGTCTTATAGTGTCACTAAGCTAGCTCGGGGTACGGAGATCGTTGAAGATCCATCCACACTATCAACACTCTTTTGGTATTTTGAAATCAATATTTTGAATTATGGCAAGAATAGAAGGCTTGGTGATTTTGTTATGTGTCATAAATGATTTGGCCTAAAATGTTGGTCTATGCTATTTGATAATTTATTTTGTATAAAGCCATTGATGTTGGCTAATATTGATCAAGTTATATGTTCATGATGATGCATTTCGTGGATATGCAAGCTTGCATGACTTGACCGAAAAGTTTTAATTTAAATATATGTATATAAGTCTTGGTTTTGTACGATTGCATGTGTTCATGTTCTGGTAATGTCTCGTACCTTATTCCAGTGTCGAACATAAGTAAAGGGTGTTACATGGGTGATCCCAATGCCTTATCTTATAATCAATTGACTGAGCAAAAAAAAATGGAAAACATGCAAATACATAGTAATTTTGGCGGTAGAAGATCCAAACTTGAATAACCGATATCAATTCTAAGTTTTAATCGATATTCATAAACTCCAAAATTTTAATATAATAATCAAAACCAGAAAAACTTCAACATGAATCTCAAACATCAATATATATAATCGAAAATAAAAATATCAAATCCATAAAATCTTAAAAACAAATCAATCCAAAAATAATAGAGAATCAACTTGTTCTTAATTAATGATTCAACATGATGAGGCTCGGAATCCACTTGTTAAAACCATTGTAAGTCTAATGTGGAAAATTGAAAAATTACATTGTAAAGCTGAAGTGGAATTTAGAACAGAAGCAAAACTGGCCTTAATTAGTGCTTATAGTCAAAAAGTAATTGGACACAAGAATTGCAATTGCAAGGTAATTTCTGATTCATATTATTGAAGAATTCAAGACCCATTGTTCGTTTGCTTCGAATGAAACTGAAGAAGAAAATTGTGGGTAAATTAAATTAATCTGTTAAAGAAGTAGTTACAGATTAGCTGAGTTGTTAGCTATACTGTTAAGAGAAGCAGTTAGTCAGAGTCTATAAATGTTCACGATTGGCTTTGTATTGAGTCAAGTTAGAAGTCTAAATTCAGAATTGAAAAAATCTGTTCATTAAGAATTCTTTAGTTTCTTAGAATTTACCTATATTTCTTCAAATTGAAACAAAAAGCAAGTCTAAGTCAGGTATAGTAGGACTACCAAATTTCACCCTATCACACGTTATTCAGACATTATTCACATTGAATATATTAAAAATACTTCAATTATGATTTTAATTTTTTATTATAATATTTGAATTGTCAAATAACAAATGACATAATTATAATTAATTTTTTTATCATATAAATTTTATATATCCTTAAAATATTTTATTATTATGTTAATAATTATTAAACTGTAAGTATATAAAAATCCAATTTCAATGTTTTCTCTACAATATGTCGTCAAGAAAAAGGAAAACTACAAAACTCTAAATCAATGTTGAAGTCGTCCATTAAAGGTTTAATACATCCATATAGTATGAATGCTCATATGCCATTCAAGCTGGGTCTTTATAAAGAGGGCTTTCCTCAGCTATTAGCCTTCAAAATTAAAACAACAAAACACTATTTCATTTCCTCTTGCTTCATTTTTGATGATTACGATGTCAAGTAAGAGTTCTCATAAACTTGTTTTATTTTTTGCAATATCTTGTCTTCTTCTTCAGGAGAAATGCACTGAAGCAAGCGTATAAAGAGAGTGAGAAAAAAGCGCTACTTGAATTTAAGCACAGCTTTCAGGCCATGGATTCGTCAGGCGACGATGCCCTTTCTTTATGGGAAAGTGAGGAGTGCTGTTCTTGGCTTGGCGTCGAATGCAACAGCCTTACAGGATACGTCGAAATGCTCGATTTTAGATTTCGATCTTGGGTTGTAGCAGGTACGATTAGCCCTTCACTGCTTAAACTACATCATTTGACTTCTTTAAATTTCAACAGTAATGATTTTAATGGAAGTCTCATCCCAGAGTTTTTTGGTTCCTTGAAAAAATTGAAATTACTGGATCTCTCTAATGCTAATTTTAGAGGTCCAATTCCTTCTCTACTTGGAAATCTTTCAATGTTGGAGACTCTTAGCTTGGGTGGCAACGGTAGGGTTTTCAATGTTGGAAAACTTGAGTGGCTTTCCCCTCTTTCTCGTTTGAAAGAGGTTGATCTCAGTTTCACTAACCTGAGCAATGCCAATGATTGGGCTCAAGTCATTAGCCACCTTCCTTTGCTCCAAACACTAAGTCTAAGACATTGTGATCTTCCAAGCATATCTTTTTCATCACTTTCCCTTGCCAACTCTTCTACATCTCTCACCTATCTCGATCTCTCTGATAATAATCTCCCTTCTTCTGCCATATGTCCATGGCTGTTTAATGTTAGCAGCAACCTTGTTTCCCTTAATCTCTCAAGTAACAAGTTGAAAGGTCCAATTCCAGAAGCTTTTGGGAACATGATGGCTATTGAAGAACTTTATCTGAATGATAATCTTTTGGTACTAGCTGAGAATCAAGTTAGGGGCGATCCTGGGTTGAATGAAATCGGAAAACTACCAGATTTGAGGGTTCTAGATCTTGGGTACAACCTTTTAAATGGATCCATAAGCAAAAGCATTGGACAACTTTCCAACCTGCGAGTCTTGCGGCTTCCAGGGAATTCTTTTGGTGGTGATGTGATGTCCGAAGCTCATTTCTCAAATTTCACCTATTTAGAAAAGTTGGATTTATCCTACACTTCTTTGACTTTGAAATTCAACACCGGATGGATTCCTCCTTTTCAATTGGGTCAACTAAAGCTTTGCTCTTGCAAGTTAGGGCCTCGTTTCCCAGATTGGCTTCGGACTCAAATGGACTTCCTGGGATACCTTGATATTTCTGCTTCAGGAATTTCGGATTCTCTTCCCTACTGGTTTTCGGACAAATTTCAGAGACCGTATTCTCTTCCCTACTTGATTGGCGCCCGAGTCCTATGTCTGCGATTATCGTACATAAACTTGTCTTTCAATCAGATCAGTGGTACTTTTCCAAATATATCTATCAGCATATGCCATCTAGATCTAAGCTCTAATAATTTCTCAGGACCATTGCCACATTTTACTTTAGGCGCTAGTGATATCGGGACCATTAACCTTTCCAAAAACAAGTTTAATGGTTCAGTCTCTCCAATTTGCAATATTACTGATGAAGTCTCTTTGGCATTGCTTGATCTCTCAAGTAATCAATTTTCTGGAGTGGTTCCTGACTGTTTTCGAAATTTGTCGTCTTTAACAGCTTTGAATTTGGGTGATAATAGTTTCTCAGGCTCACTTCCAAGATCTTTAGGATCTCTGACTTCTCTTGAAATGCTAAGTTTACGTGGTAATAAATTCTCAGGAAAATTACCTTCATCTTTACAGAATTGTACAGTGTTAAAATTCCTGGACTTGAGTGATAATGAATTATCAGGAGAAATACCTATGTGGCTCGGGCAGCGGATTTCATCTTTGGTTTTTCTTAGCCTTCAAAGGAATCAGTTCAGGGGAAGGATTCCTCATCAACTTTGTGAATTGAAATATCTACAAATCTTAGACCTCTCTGTAAATAAAATATCTGATTCCATACCACCGTGCCTCAAAAATTTCAATTCCATGGCAAAAAAACTGAGTTTAGATAGAAGGATTGAGCTTCACGTGTTAGCCTTTGGTGAAGGGTATCAGAGATCGTTGATTGATGTTAGGTATGTTGATGAGGCATTGATTACATGGAAGGGAACAAAGCAAAACTATCCACAACTTGGAATGCTACTAGCCATTGATCTCTCGTGTAAGAAATTAACAGGAGAGATTCCTGAAGAATTAAGTAGTCTTCAAGAACTGGTTGCATTGAACCTGTCAAGAAATTTTTTTACAGGAAAAATTCTTCAAAAGATTGGGCATCTAAGACAACTAGAGGTGCTTGACCTGTCAAGAAACAAGTTTTCAGGAAACATCCCAACCAGCTTGTCTGAATTAACATTTCTAAGTATCTTGGACTTGTCTTACAATGATTTGTCAGGAAAAATTCCAACCAGCACTCAACTACAGAGCTTTGATCCTTCTTCATTTTCCCATAATAGAGGACTTTGTGGTCCTCCTGTTTCACCGAATTGCTCAATGGTGGAACCACCTCCTGGCAAACCTGCAGTAGGAGGTGAGGAAGATTCTGATGATCAGTTCATGAAATGGTTTTACACTGGCATGGGACTTGGATTTGTTGTGGGTTTCTGGGGGTTTTGCGGTGTTGTGTTCTTCAAGCGTTCATGGAGGCATTCGTATTATCGTTACTTGGATAGTGCAAAGGATTGGGTTTATGTTTCATTGTTTTGCTGAAAACAAGGTTAGTGAGGAGAATCAAAGGTGTTTCAACAAGGTAATAAATTGAGTTTCTTCACTCCTTAATAATGTTCTTTCAACATTGAGAAATATATCTTAAACGAAATAACAAAGTTCCATATTATTGTTTTTCAGGTCTGATTAGAACTGCAACTGAAGGTGATATTTCCTGCACCTGAGAAAATCTTAATAAAAAAGTTTATAAATGAATAAATATTTGTCTTTGTGGTGATTTCTAATTTCTATATATTAAGAAGAGAATTGTGATGGCTTTCTTTCACTTTCTTGTAATACCTTTATCTTTATCTTATATTTGGTTTGTACATTTCTTTTTTGTCAAAAGTAATTTCATCAAAACAAGAAAAGATTACTTAGCTAATAAAAAGGGAAAAAAAATATATTGATTGGAAAAAAAATATTGATTGGAAAAAAAAAATAATTCATCTTATTTTAAAAAAATAAAAATTTAAACATACTATAATGTTGAAATAAATAAAATAAAATTAACTGAAATCATTTTCCATTAAATGGTAATTAGTTCTTCCATATCAATTTTCACATTTTTATAGAAAAATTCTATCAGGTATTGTTATTTTGAATTATGAGAGGCATATAAAAATTTAAATCATTGAAAAATTTTAAATTTTAATTGATTTAATTTTTTAGTGGTTTATCAAACAATTCAAAATACAAATTTTGAGGGTGTTATAAATTGAAATTAATAAATTAATTTGATTCATGAATTTGATCATCAATGCAAAGATAGTTTTAGTATTTTTTAATAAATTAATTTTAGTTGTCGATATCATGCCTAGCAACCAATCTTTCCTTACCTTCTCGATAATCAAGAGAAAACTTGTTGAAATTATTTTCGTTATCAATAAACAACCCTATAAGTTCTAGCCTAGGATTTAGCTGACCGATAGTATTACCTAATTCTAACCAATCAACACAATTGGAATTCATTTAGAATCAATTTAAATAATTACAAAATTTGCTATTTTAATACACAAGACAAATATTTTAACAATTGAATTCGATTGGTGCTTTGCCCTTCATTAATAAAATTTTACTTGCTGAGCTCAAAAACAGAAAAAAGAAAAAAAATAGTTGCAATGTGTTTTTGATGGTGAGTAGGAGATTGAAGAAGAAAATAGATGGAAAATTAAATTAACTAAAACAAAAGGCAAGTCTAGTTGTCCACTACAACTTTTCCATTCTAAAGAAATAGACAACACTTAAATAGGTAGAAATAATTGACCATTATCATTGAAAAATTAACACAAAAAGTAAGTCTAGTGTGGAAAATTGAAAAATTACATTGTAAAGCTGAAGTGGAATTTAGAACAAAAGCAAAACAGGCCTTAATTAGTGGTTATTGTCAAAAAGTAATTGGACACAACAATTGCAATTGCAAGGTTTGTAATTCAAGACCCACTGTTCGTTTGCTTCATATGAAATTGGAGAAGAAAATTGTGGGTAAATTAAATTAATTGAATTGAAACAGAAAGCAAGTCTAAGTCATGAATTAAAGGTTTAGTAGGACTAACAAATTCCACTCTATCACACGTTATTGAGACATTATTCACATTTGAGTCGTAAAGTGATTAATTAAAGAGGAAAATTGAAAGCACAAACATCCATAATCTCTCATTAGTGCTAACAATAACAATGTATTTTACAAATAAGCATGGGGTGCAGATTAAATGAAAATTAAAACAAAAGCAAAACAGGCCTACTACTTACTCCTTAATTAGTGCTTATAGTCAAATTAAAACAAGTAATTCAAAGAACACGACCCTTTCTTCTCTAACTATGAGATATTAGAAAAGTTATACATGTGTAATCTGAGAACCATAACCTTAATACATAACTTTTGCACATTAACCTACTTTCTAATCAGCCCATCATTAATTAGAAATTAATTACTAAAGTATGTATACATATTTGGCTCATACTAAAGTCCAATAAATCTTAACCAAATTAGATCAACTTTTAATATAGGCTAACATTTTTATGATAGTAGATAATGTCATCATTGTATGCTTTGAGTGCTATGAGTACGAGTTTGACATTGTCTGATGATGGTTCGATATTGGCTAAGTTGAAGGGTAGACCGTTATTCCCTCAGCAGATTTGTAAAGCTTAGAAGAATGACAGGGAATTGCAAGCTAAAAGAGCTCAGTATGAATCGGGTAGTGATTCAGATTTACGGATTGGTTCAGAAGATTGTTTGATGTTCCGAGACAGAATATGTGTACCGAAGAATGATGAGTTGATTCAGAAAATTTTACATGAGGCACACAGTGGTTGTTTGTCAACTCATCTGGGTAGTGCTAAAATGTATAATGATTTAAAGAAATTATATTGGTGGCAAGGTATGAAAAGATATATTTCTGAATTTGTATCAAAGTGTTTGATTTGTCAACAATTGAAGGCTAAGTATCAGATGCCTTCGGGTTTACTTCAGGCAGTGATAGTTCCCCAGTGGAAATGGGACAGAATCACGATGGATTTTGTGACAGATTTTCCTCTGACTCCTAAAAAGAAAGATGTTGTTTGGGTTGTTGTTGATAAATTGACAAAATCGGCTCACTTTATACTGGTACATATCGACTACTCACTTGATAAGTTGGTTGAGTTGTATATTGCTGAAATTGTAAGATTGCATGGAGTGCCTATGTCTATTATTTCGGATAGAGATCCAAGGTTCACTTCAAGGTTTTGGAAAAAGTTGCAAGAAGCCTTGGGTATGAGATTGATTTTTAGTACCGCACTTCATCCGCGAACCAACGGTCAATCCAAAAGAGTAATTCAGATTCTTGAAGACATGCTCCGATGTTGTGTTTTAGAATTCGAGGGTAGTTGGGAAAAATACCTACCTTTGGTTGAATTTGCTTACAACAACAGTTATCAGTCAAGTATACAGATGGCACTGTACGAAGCATTGTATGGTCGCAAGTGCAGAACTCTTTTGTATTAGACCGAGCTCGGTGAGAAACAGATTCACGGGTTTGGTTTGGTTAGATAAACCAAAGAGAAAGTGAAAGTAATCCGTGATTGTCTGAAAGCTGCTTCAGATCGACAAAAATCTTATGCGGATTTGAAAAGAAAAGAGATCGAGTTTCAAGTTGGCGATAAAGTGTTTCTAAAAGTATCTCCGTGGAAGAAGATTTTGAGATTTGGTCAAAAAGGCTAGTTGGGTCTGCGTTTCATTGGGCCGTATGAGGTCATTGAAAGGATTGGACCCATGGCTTATCGGTTAGCTTTACCGACAAAGTTGGGAATGATACATAATGTATTTCATGTGTCGATGTTGCGGCGCTATCGTTCTAATCCTTCACATGTAATTTCTCCGACAGAGATTGAGATTCGACCTGATATGATCTATGATGAGGAACAGGTAAAGATTTTGGCTCGAGAAGTTAAATAGTTGAGAAATAAAAGTATAGCCTTAGTGAAAGTGTTGTGGCAAAGACATGGAGTAGAAGAGGCTATGTGGGAACTGGAGAAAGCCATGAGAAAACAGTATCCAAACTTCTTTTCATGTAAGATTTTCGGGGATGAAAATCCCTAAAAGGGGGAGAGTTGTAACAGCCCGATTTAGGGACTAAATAGAATAGTGGTTTTGAAGCCACAAATTTGAAGTAGAAAATTTTATTACAATTAAATTTTAATATTTACTGTGTGATTGAATGACTATGTAAAATTTTCGCTATGAAATTCTATCGATTGGGTGTCCAATTTGATGATTAGGACTAAATTACAATAGGTGAAAAATGTGTGTTCTAGTTCATAAAGGTACTAGTTTGTAACGGTTTTTTAAAGTGGAGGTTCTTAAATAGTGATTAAAGCATTATACTTTGGTCTGGACAAAATACCCAAGGAAGGATAAAATGCCATAGTTTTTAATGAAGGGCATTTTGGTTATTTGGTTAATAAAAGAAACAAAATAACAGAAAATAAAGCCAAAATTGTGTCCATATTCTCCATACTTAGCCGAATTTCTCTATGTCTCCATAGCTAGGGTTTTTTTCAAGCTTCCAAGCTCAATAGTAAGTGCATCCTAGCCCCGTTTTTAATGTTCTTTACATTTTTTAGATCCTCATAACTCGATTTAGCTATTTCTACCATTATTTTGAACTAGGGTTTGTGTTTAAAAATTTACCCATGGATGACATGCATGTGTTTTGATGTTTTATGGAAGAATATGAAAGTTTTTGGTGTGATAAACGACTTTTACTAAGTTATTTTTGATGAAACTGCATAAAAGAACCTATTTATAAAAGTTGTAAAATTATGTGTAGGAAAATGTGATTTAGTGAAAAATGTGGGCTGCTATAAGAGGGAATATGAATCAGCTAAGCTTATGATTTGAGAAAAATAAGTGCTTTTCATTTTATGAGCCTAGGGGAAAAATTATAAATATGTGAAACTTTAAGGCAAATATGTAAGTTTGCCATAGTGTGATTTTTGGACTAGATTGAATAATGTGTGTATTAAATGAGTTAAGTGTGTTATTATGGATCAAGAAAGACGAGGAATTAACCTTGATCGGGGAAAAGAAAAGGTTGTGGACTAAATTGCAAATTCACCATATCTTGCATCGAGGTAAGTTTGTAGGTAAATAATGAATCATTTTTACTTAAGTTATCATATTTTATTAGGTTTTATGAAATGTGACTGAATATTGAATGAAATTGACAAGTATCGAAAAGTGAGAAATTTCCCGGTTGAACATTAGGAATAGAATAGGATACAAGTGACATGCCACTAGTGACTCAAGTGTGGTACTATGTGAAGGCCACTTTGTGAAGAAAGATAGCTTTGGTCACAAGTGTGGTACTATGTGCAGGCCACCAAGTATCCGTTATTATTCCTTTGTGTTCAACAAGAAATGACTAAGTGTAAACGAAGATGACTATGTGATGAGTAAGTTATGTGTGTGTAAACTTATGAGCAATGTACTCAATATATGATCGAAATTCTGTAAGATTGATACAGAGTAAGTGTTACAATGAAAGTTACCATAAAGAAAGCATGAAAGAGTGAAATTTAGAAATAAAATAGTTTTAGACAGTAGCGGTGGTGTGACTTTGAAAAACCACCAAAAATGGTGGAAACTGAATTAGAAGTTGAATAAGATATGAAATTAAATCTTATTGAGTCTATTTTCAGATAAAAGAAACGGTGTCAATAAAAGAATTTCATATTATGAGATATTTGAATTTTTGTGAGATAGAGTCAGAATGATTTGGAATCCCCTATTCTGAATTTGGAAAATTATTAAAAATTGTAAAAAAAATATTTATGGCTTAGAATTTATATGTTTTAAATCATGAATGAGTCTATTTTCAAGAGAAACAAATGGGAATATCATCTGAATTTTGTACGAGAAGATAATTAATTTTTAGTGCAGAAAGATTGAAACTGTCAGACAGCAGAATAGGGGAAAGTTTAAAGAATAAAATTTACTTATTGGCTGAACCAAAAATTCTAAAATTTTTATGGTAAAAAGATATGTGAGTCCAGTTTCAGGAAAAATTTACGGAACTTAATTTGGATTTTGTAACTCAAGATATAAATAATTTAGTGACTATGACTCGAGTAGATAGCTAGATATGAACTTGAGTAAATATTGGAACTATGTGCAATTATGATTGTATTATTTTGAGAACATATTGTGAAGATTGATAAAAGCATATTAATAAATTGTTTATTATTTACATATTCACTTACTAAGCTATATGCTTACCCATTTTCTTTCCCCTTGTCTTATAGTGTCACTAAGCTAGCTCGGGGTACGGAGATCGTCGGAGATCCATCCACATTATCAACACTTTTTTGGTATTTTAAAATCAATATTTTGAATTATTGCATGTATAGAAGGCTTGGTTATTTTGTTATGTGTAATAAATGATTTGACCTAAAATGTTGGTCTATGCTATTTGATAATTTATTTTGTATAAAGCCATTGATGTTGGCTAATATTGATCAAGTTATATGTTCATGATGATGCATTTCGTGGATGTGCAAGTTGCATGACTTGACCGAAAAGTTTTAATTTAAAAATATATATATAAGCCTTGGTTTTGTACGATTGCATGTGTTTATGTTCTGGTAATGCCTCGTACCCTGTTCCGGCGTCGAACACAAGTAAGGGGTGTTACATGGGTGATCCTAGTGCCTTATCTTATAATCGATTGACTGAGCAAAAAAAAAAATGGAAAACATGCAAATACATAGTAATTTTGGCGGTAGAAGATCCAAATCTGTATAATCGATATCAATTCTAAGTTTTAATCGATATTCATAAACTCTAAAATTTTAATATAATAATCAAAACCTAAAAAACTTCAATATGAATCTCAAACATCAATATATATAATCGAAAATAAATATATCAAATCCATAAAATCTTAAAAACGAAAAAATCCAAAAATAATAGAGAATCAATTTGTTCTTAATGATTCAACATGATGAGGCTCAGTTGCCACTTATTAGAACCAAAAAATAAGATCTAACTTAAAACTTAACAAACCAGAATCTATCATGTCAAATCATCAAGAATAAATCAGGAACAAAACTAGATGTGAAAGGGTACCTGAATCTATCAATTTTTTAAAATATTCAGATATTATGGTTTTGATCTTCCAAATTAGCACACAAGTAATTCAAAGAACGCGGCCCTCTCTTCTCTAAATATGAGATATTAGAAAGGTTATACATGTGTAGTCTGAGAGCCATAACCTTAATATATAATTTTTGCTCATTAACCTACTTTTTAATTAGCCCATCATTAATTAGAAATTAGTTACTAAAGTATGTATACATACTTGGCTCATACTAAAGCCCAATAAATCTTAACCAAATTAGATCACCTTTTAATATAGGCTAACATTTTTATGATAGTAGATGATGACATGTAGAATCCAAAATAACAAAATAAAATATTACTTTTTATAATAATAAAATACTAAAGCCCAATAAATCGTAACCCGGAAATCCCAGGCAGCATGTGTTGAACATGAAATTGTTTGATGTCAGGGGGTATAATTCCCTATAAAATGAACTCAGTACATCCTGTTAAGTTTCCATACCGAAATTTCGAGCAGATTGCTACAAAACTCTAATCTTTAATTAGCTCTAACAGTCAAAAAAAGGAATTCGAGTCAACAATTACAAGGTATTTTCTTGTTACATTAATTATATAATACTAGTAAATAATTCAAAGCAAATAAGAAACTTTTGCTGAAAATAAGTTAATTAAAAGCAAGTCTAAGTCGCCCATTAAAGTGTGGGAAATGATAAATACATGTATCAACTATATTAATGCAATTTATTTTTCCCATCATTGAAAGGACTACTAAAGAGATTGATTAAAGAACAAAAATAAAAGAATGAAAGCAAAACAGGCCTAATCCTTAGTTGGAGATAATGATCAAAAGTAATTCAACACCCATAATTGATTTGCTACCATTACCATTCAACACCCATAATTAAGATATAAATCAGAAAATAAAACCGAAATAATCTTTCGCAACCGTGATTGTCCGAGGCCTCCACGTATTAGGTCCAGCAACAGAATTCCGAAAGGTACCTGAAAGGGGAAATAGAAGAGGGGGTGATAATAGTAATATGGAATAATTTATCATTATTATTATTACAATGCAGATGATGGAAGGACATAAAATAATTCCCTTATGATATAATAACTATTGCTCCCAATAGTAATAAATAAAATCTTGATTTTTAGTAATAAATCCCATCACCTTTAGCTGTATAAAAGTAATTTTTATAATCACATAAATAATACAATTCATAGTCATCCCTAAACACCTTGAACGAAGAGTGATAGTTGGGGGAAGCTAAGTAACACTAAAAAAGAGTTCTCTCACTACACTAAAACAGACTTTTAGCGGCGCTTTTTTAGACCTTTAAGTGCCGCCAAAGCGCCGCAAAAAACGCCGCTAATGACAGCGTCGCTAAAACGCCGCTAAAGATCAGGATCTTTAGCGGCGCTTTCTCACAAACGCCGCTATAGATCAGGACCTTTAGCGGCGCTTTTCCCACAAACGCCGCTATAGATAAGGACCTTTAGCGATGCTTTTTATACAAACGCCGCTATAGATCAAAACCTTTAGTAGCATTTTTCGCACAAACGCCGCTATAGATCGACCTTTAGCGTCGCTTTTCCCACAAACGCTGCTATAGATCAGGACCTTTAACGACGCTTCTCTCACGAACGCCGCTATAGATCATAACTTTTAGCGGCGCTTTTTTCACAAACACCGCTAAAAGTGCCATTCCGCTTTTTATTAATTAAATTTTTGTAATAACAAATGGAATGGTCAAATTTTATTTTGAATGTATTACTTTTCATTAACAATAAAAGTAAAATAAATTATATAATAAATTTCAACATTCACCTATAATAAATAAATTAACATAAACAATTAAGTTTCCTAACAATAAATAAATAAATAAATTTCATTATACGGGAAAAGAACACATATTCCTTTCATTATTATATAACAAAAATCAGTACTACAAATACCGTTATTATACACACGCTTCCATTTTCTTGCGGCGTTGAATTGATTGAACTCTACAAGTATCTATTACTGACAGGTGACAAAATTTTGGCTACCTTATTTCAATGTCCTCCTTATTTCCAGTCTAATAATAAAAACAACAGCACCTTAATTTTTCGTAGTGGTGAAACAACAAAAGAAAACTTTACTTATCACTCCATGTTTGACCAAAGAAAAATACCTCCATGGCTTCTTGCAAATCCTCAGTAGCATCTGCCTTCTTTGAGTAACTACATGGCAATCTTGCGGCCGAAATAGCTCTCTAATTTTTGTTCCTTAATGGCCTTTGGCGCATTGTCTGCTAGAAGCTTCGTTAAACCCTAATCATGAAATTCAAATGGCAAAACATCGATCAATATTTCAGATAAAGAAAACCCCAATTTAATTATTCAAAAAAGTTAGAAACACTTAAAAAAATCACCTTAATACCCATATGCTCTTTCCGTTCAGCACCCTCAGCCATTAAAATAGCATCAACTGCCAACCTTACCTACAGTATTCGTATTGGATAACCAAGCTAGGTTACTGTCCAAGATGAAGAATATGTACTTCTGATTTTAAAATTCTTTAAAAATAAAAAATGAGACAATCCATACCTTCTCAGGCAACTCCACAGATGGAAAAGGAAAATTTCAAGCAGCTAGGCAAAATGACTATTTTGTGAGTTTCTTCATATTCTAGTTCATTGTTGTCAAATCCACCATCAACACCTGTAAATCAAATTGCATGGATATTACTATTTAGCCACAACAGATAGTACTAAGGCAATACAATTATTCAGAAAACATTTGAAACTTCAAACTTTTACTTTTATCATTTTGTAGCTCTCACATGGGTTCCAGATGCAGAGTCCAATAGGAACAAGACATGCAATAGCTCTAATTCTTTAAACGTGCTAGTAGATGGATAAACTAGTTCCAACTTCTTTTATTAACAACAACTGTAAATAATAGAAAATGTGAGCAGTTACAATTTATAAAGTCCTTCCCATAAAACATTATCAACCAGATCTCAAGCAGACATGTAAGAGTTGTGTAGTTATGGAGATACGACTTTTCACAATACAATATGTAAAGCTTTTCCATTGCATAATTCAATTCGAATTCGCATTCTACTTAGACTAATACCATGGCTCTAAACTCAATAATGGGATTTAAATTACGGACTGTGATAAAATGTAGTACTTTGCATTTGTAAATGAAAGGATTTAACTTCTCGTTTACCTGTGATCGAGTTCGAATAACTTGAAAAAAAAATTCGCACACCTCATAAGGCATCATGACCAGCCAACGAAGAGAAAATGAGGTTATACAAAGACTTCACACCAATTATAAGGATGCATACCTGAAATGGATATGTAACAAGAATGGCAGCAATTTTAGAAGATCCACCCAGCACAGCATAATCGAATGAATTTTTTACATCAACTGGTTATGAGCTTGATTAAACCATGTATAATAATTGACAGGCACATAATACATGTAAACAAATGCGGGCATGCTACCAGTCACGAGCCTGAATATCAACTAGTATATGCCCTACCAACATTTAGCATAAAGTAAAACCAAAGTTCAAATAAACAGAAACTTCATCTACTTACCAACAAATTACTAGCACATTAAGCATATAATGACTTCCTAATTATGCTGTTCTATTTTCAGACAAACTCCATGTACAGTATTCTGCAGAACAGGGACGAAGCCATGAACTTTGTATGAGGGAGCTAAAGCTAAAAAATTTTAGGAGCAGACAAAAATATAATTTTTCCATTTATCCAAGGGGTAAAAGGCTTAAATTTACAATATTAATATTTAGGAGAGATTAAAAATGAAAATTTCCCATTTAACCAAGGGGCCATGGACCCTGATTAAGACTGGAAAAAGAATGGACTTCCTTCCAGATAAAATAAGGAAAAAAAAGTTATAAAATATTATACATCAAAATAATCATTAATGAGTTGAGTATATTGGTGAAATAATTACTCATCATTTTTTTTTCTTTTTCTGGCTTTGGACCTACTCTCTTTATTGCCTTATCACAAAAATTAATCCGTCTCTCACACTTTTATAGGATCTCTCATAGTCCACTCGTTGCCATATGGTTTTCATGCAATCTTCTTTAAATTTTGACCCTTTGTTTGCAGTAAAAATCCCCCACCATAATGGTAAATTATAAATGTTCAGTGAGTATCTTTATAATACCTAGGGTTCTTCAAGGACTTAACTACAAGAGGGATCAAATCACCCCTGCACATTAGAACAAGGAACAGAATGCACTAGTCAAATTAAATCTAAGACACCCGATTCTCTAGTCTTAATTTCTAGTCAGATAACCAAGTAAGAATTGGAGGCTTACAGCATACTATGCATTCTTTCCTTATGGAATACTGATAATCGACGAACATTATTGAGTGTTTCAACAACCAGAATCCAATCTTTAAAGTCAAGTCCAGGTAAGAGCTTCTGAAATAGGTATATATGCAAATCAGCAAACAGTACACCAAATATTAGAAATTGAAGTGTAAACTGAAAGTAAATTATACCTTAAGACATGTATCAACATCTTCTAGATCACTCAAGTTCTCAGATTCAATGTATTCTACTTCCGAATTAGCTACCTCCACTCCAACATTTATAGTTTCACCTCCATTTATTTGAACAGACGCAGAGCTCTTATTGTGCTGCACATTTAAAGTTTCACCTCCATTTATTTGAACAGAAGACAGGCTTTTCTTCAGCTGCTCTTCAACGATATAATCAACGAAAACGAAGATATTTAATTATGAATCTGCATTCAAAGATATAATCAACGAAAACGAAGAAATCTTCGTAAATCTTCATTAACTTTGATTTATGAAGAGCAGCACCGGGGAGGAAGAAATACCGCAGAGGAAGCAATGGATTCCAAGTGGGTCATTGGCTCTCCAACATATTTGACAGTCTTCTTGAAAAACATGTCCTGGTTGAATACCTTTTCTGCCTGTAAGATTTAAAATAGAAACGAAAAAAAACACACACACAGCTGAAAATTCTTAGAAAATGGATTTGAAATATTAGTTACTTCTGATTTTAACATTCCCAGGAGATTAAGTGATCCATGATTCCCAAAGACAAGCATGGCCAGTTGAAGGAACATGATGCAATATGCAACAACGTAAGGCATCTGAATCCCAAACCAAGGCATCAACGAGCATTTGGAACCCCTCCTCTCCTCCTAGTATCACAAAGTTCCTGTCAATTATCATTTCCTTTTCCCATTAGAAAACAAATCAAAACCCCCCATACCATAATAAATCAAAACTTTGCTACTCCATATATATATATATACATATAATATCAGAAAAAATATATATAGGGAAGAAGAGACCTGTTGTATGTAAAGATTAAGAGTCTCATCAGAAAAAAAATATATAGGGAAGAAGCAAAAATAGCAATGGGCATGTAGTTAAAAGTTTTAGAGGACGGTGTGTTTGTAAAGTTGGGGGTTTCAAGGGGGAAATTAGGGATTTTAGGGGGAAATATTTCAGGGGGAAAATTTATAAATGGCGCCATTTTTTTTTAAGTAAAATTTGTTGTGAAATCGCCACAAAAAATTATTTTATTTGGAATAACATAACACTGTTTTGGCATATTAAATGACACTATTTTTTAAAATAAAATTATTTTTTATGGCTAAAAAAACGCCGCTAACGCCGCAAAAAAATATTTTATTTTGAATAAAATGACACTTGCTATGCTAAAAGGGTGCTATTTTTTAAAATAAAATTATTTTTTGAAATTATTTCATTTGGAATAAAACGATACTGTTTTGTTATGCTAAAAAATTTTTTATTTTGTCTGTTAAAAATTATTAGTTAAATGATTTTATAAAACATTAATTCTTATTTTTTATAAATTGAATTTTTATTAAAAAAAATCAAGTACTCTTAAAATAAATATCATATATTTTAATAAGAAAAAAAATGATTAAATGGCTGTAATTAATTATTAAGTTAGAATTATCCAATGTAAGCAATTAATCTCTCACATATCAAATTTCTATTAAAGATTGAGACGTTAATCATTATTTTATATTATTCATTTCCGATCTAATCTCCATTTTATTAGAGATATTTCTTCCTAACTAAAATATAATTATTTTGCTAGATGTTCGATGTAGAATGATTTTAGTTTTTGTATTTTATTTTTATTTGCTATAATTTGGTCCTATATATCCAAAATAGATAGTTACCTATCCGTATCAATTTGTTACATTTTTTTATTAATTGTTTTAAATCTAATATTTATATATATCAAATGGTTTAGATTAAATATTTTTTAGTCATAAACACCGCTAATGTTACCTTTTCCGGCGTTTACAGAAGAAACACCACTAATAAATTAAATTCTTGTAATGAAACGACACCGTTTTGAAAAATTCTAATACATATTAGCGGCGTTTTTGCTATAAACGCCGCCAAAGCTCGCATATTTTATAATTTTTTATATTCAATTATTGTATATTGCATATCAATTTATCATTATCTCTTTTACAATTATATAAGAACTTATTTAGTATATAAATTAAAAATACTAATTAATCTAAACCTTAAACCCTAACTCGACCCCGAATCTCTAAACCTTAAATCACTAACTCTTAACCCCAAACCCCTAACCCCTAAACCTTATTTAATATATAAATTAAAAAACACTAATTAATCTAAATCCTAAACCCAAACCTGACCCTGAATCCCTAATCCCTAAACCCTAACCCAACCCTGAATCTCTAACCCCTAAATATTATTTAATATATAAATTAAAACACACTAATTAATCTAAACCATAACCTGACACCAAATTCATAAACCCTAAATCCCTAACTGATCTTAACCTCTAACCCTTAACCCATAAACCTTAAATCAGAATCCGTAATCCCTAATCCCTAATTCCATAATCTATAAACCTTAAAATTGTAACTTTTAAACTGACCCTAAATCTTAAATTAACCATATATATTAAACCCTAAACTATAATGATAATTAAATTAAATCTTTTAAAATTAATACTATAGTATCTTTCACAATTATATTTGAAATTATTTAATATATAAATTAAAAATCAATATTTAATAAATTTTATTCGAATTTCAATATTTATAATATTTTCCTATAACCCTTTCTCAGCCTAAAAAACCTAGCTAGTATTAATTTCTAGTGGGTATTAGATCAAGTAAGTAGTAACAACCTCATTTGTCCCTTTTCATTCATTTCTAGTTCTTACTATTGAGTAGGTACTATTAGGTCATTGATGTGTTCATGTTTGATTTACTAAATATAAAATTATTTTTGGTAATAAAATTATCAATATATAATATTATTTATCACGATATTTGGTGTTTTATATTACTTTCTTTGATTTATTTAATCGAACTATCAAATTTTATTATTCTTATAAAAATTTATTCTATTTTTATTCTTTACAACACAACAATTTAAGTTTTATGATATTTTATTTTACTCATAATTTTATATATATTTTCTAGTAAAGTAGTTTAAATAAACTGTGATTGAAAAATAATAATAAATAGTTAGGAGTTAGGACTTCTCTTTAATAAAAACATTTTGTATTAAACAATATTATTTGTTAATTATCATTTAAATGTAAATTTGACCAATATATAATAAATACAACGAAATATCAATTTTTTCAACTTACAATAAAAAATATAATTGAAACATTACTTGAGAATATATCAAAGAATGAGATAACTGAAATGGTTTTAGATTTTATTATTATTAGCGGCACTTTTTCAAAAACGCCGCTAATGCTCGACCTTTAGCGGCGCTTTTTTAAAAACGCCGCTAAAGGAAAGAGCATTAGCAGCGCTTTTTCAAAAACGCTGCTAAAGGCCAGAGCATTAGCGGCGCTTTTTCTAGAGCGCCGCTAAAGGCCCGAGCATTAGCGGCGCTTTTTCAAAAACGCCGCTAAAGGTCCCAAAAACTCAGAAAACGGTGTTGTTGGGCTTAGGCTTTTTGCGGCGCTTTTCAAAAAACACCGCTAATGCTTATTTTTAGCGGCGCCGCTAATGCTTGATTTTTAGTGGCGTTTTTGGTCTAAACGCCGCTAAAAATGCCGCTAAAAGCCTGTTTTGGTGTAGTGGAACTTGATGAAATTATAATTATTACTTGAATAAGTATGAACAACATAATATTTTTACAAAAATTATTCATGATTTTCTTTTGGGTTTTAATTTGTTTTAGAATGTTTTTGTCTTTTATTATTATTATTATCATAATTATATATAATGGAAGTTGAAAAAAGATGAAAGGTTTAAGACAGATTTTTATTTTGATATTTCCAATAAAGGAAAACAAAATGGACACACTTGTTTAAAAGGGTTGTAATGTTGCCAAAATTATTAAAATTTACATTAATGGATTTTCTGGCATTTGGATATCATTTTATTGTAGTTTATATCTTTTTAGGTGATTTATGGGAAAGTCCCACATCGATTTATATTTGATGTTGATGATTTATTTTCGTGATAACGGTTTAATTGGGATTAATTTGAAAAAAGGAAGATGTCATTATTTTGCAATATTTTGGTTTAAAAAAATCAAAATGAAAATCCAACATCAAAGGTTAAGGGTGTAGGTAGAGGGAAAAGTAGTGGCCTTTCTCCCTTGATTGAATGGTATAACTGCACATCTAATGATTCTAATTAAAATAATCATATAATATCATCACTTAGTTATTTTATTTTTAATTAGTGAATAATTAAAATTTTATTATTTATCTCTTGATTAATTTAAATCATCTAGAGAAAAATAGTTATGGCACATATATGATGCCATCATTTTTACCCATGGTAACTTTGATTTTATTGACAGTAATTTCGACTTGACATGTGATGTTTTTTAATTAGTCCAAAAATTTCTTCATCTACAATAAATATAATTATTTGTGTATATAATATGTGAATATAAAATGGAGTTGTATAAATAATGGTGTTAGAGGTCTGTAAACATTAGATCAAATCAAAATTACATGTATAAAGTTGCACAAAACAAAAATACGTGTAGTTTTCATATTTTCTCTTATATTAATTCTTAGGTATGTGAATTTGTCTTTGAAAAATTATGTAAATATGAGATGAATTGACAACAATATGTGAGAGTAATGAATTATTAACACATATGTAATACCCGATTTTGGTCGGGTCTAAAAAGCCCAAACTACAACAGGCCTATATGGCCCAAACCCGAAATACAGAGGCCCAAAATACCAACCCCAGTGGCCTAAATCAATGTCAGAAACCCCTTGGGTTTCTGGGGTAAACTTTTACGCCGCATCCAAGCCCTGCATGAGTCGCACGCCTTCACCTGCACAGCAAGAAAGGAAACAGTATATGGAAAGAAAAATCAAAAGATTGCAAATCAAATCGATGTAAACATATTTGCTTTCTATGTTATTGTTTTATTACGGCTATAAAAAGCCATTAAAATATTGTAAAGGGGATTGAAAAATCAATACAAAAAGAGCGAGTATTTTCACAATACAAGAAAACAACAGAACACCAAGAGAGCAAAGATCAATCAAGAAAAACCCAAAGGTTGAAACTTTTTTTTTGAACTGCTATTTCTTTTTAGATTTATTTTTCTTTTTCGCATTCTATTACAAATATATAAAAATAATAATCAAACGAAAAGGGGGTGAAAATACCTGAGTACGGGTCATACGCCGCCTTCGGAAATCCCCTCCGCTCGTCAAGGATACGGAAACCCTTAGGGTTTCACTCGGGTTGCAACTACAGAGGCCGAAAGGCCATTTCTTTTGTGTTTTATTTAAAAAAAAAGGAAAAGATTTAGGTTTTAGCCCTCCGGCACGGCGGCGCTACGGCGGAGCGTGGCGGAGCCACCGCGCAAGCTCGCCGGTGCCATAGGCCAGACTTAAGGGCTAAAAAAATGGGTGAGAGCTGTTTTTGGTTTTTCTTTAAAGAAACGGAAGAAATGATTTTTTTTGAACGATTTTTGGCTTAAATAGCCTATTGAAACGACGTCGTTTCAGTAGGCCTCCCCAGGCGCTAAAACAGCGTCGTTTTGGGGGAGGCTGGCCCGAAACCGACCCGATCCGGCCTAGGATCCGCGTGTTTTTAATGCGGAGGGGTAAATTTCACTTTTAGCCCCTCCGCCTTTTAATGTTCATTCAATTGGGTTTTCCTTTATTTTTAAATTTGTCCCTTTAACTTATTTTCATTTTCAACACAATCCTATTTTGAACGACGCCGTTTTGGAGGATAAGGGAAAATTCCCCTTCCGGTCCCTCCACGTTATTCACGCATTCAATATAGTGCTTTCATCTTCATTTTTTTACGGATTTAGGCCCTGAATTTATGTCAAAGCTCAATTTAGTCTCTTTTTTTGTTTATTATTTTTATTTTTTATTTGTTATTTATTTTTATTAAATTTGATTTTATTGTTATTAAGTATTATTGTTATTATATATTCATCTATGCATATTTTATAATTCTTACATATATGTTTTTTTATAACGTTAATATATATATATACACGTACGTATATTTTTAATATATATATATTTTTTTATAACTATGCATATATACCTATGCGCATACATTTTAATAATATTTATATGTCTTTTCTTTATGCATATTTTTATTTATTTCATCTTGCATTTTTGTTTCATTCCATATTAATTTGTTTATTTGTGTATATGCACTATTATTTGAAAAGAGTTTCATAAAATCGCACCCATTTAGTTGTTGTGATAAATTTGTCTCTCCTATTACTTATTTCGCTTATAATGTTATTCGTATTTTTTTATGCTCCCATTTTCGTATCTATAGTGCTATTCGTCAATACAATGCTTACTCTTACGTCTAATATAACATTACATCATTTTTTACTCGAATTAAAAAAATAGAATATTTTCACAATAGAGATAATACTCGTATTTAGGATTTTCAAGAAAATTGAGCCCTAACGTATTGGGTTCCAATTTTCTTCGTTGAATCTAATAATCGAGAATGCTCTTTAATAAAAAATAAAATGAAAAGCTTGTTGTTGGGAATTTAATATGTTGTGTCCTAATGCATTGGATGTGACGTATTGATTTCTCGAGACAAAGATTTTTTTCTAAAAATTAATAAAGGAAATATTCAACTTTTAGGATTTTGAGAAATTGTGCCCTCATGTATTGGGCTGCGATTTCTTCATAAATCTCAAACAATTGAATATTCTTTTAAATTTTATTACATGAGTCTTTTGGACAAACTCATTTTTGAAGAAATAAAATATCGTGTCCTAACGCATTGGGTGTGACATTTTTTTCTCCAAAATGAGAGGTCTTAATGAATAACTTGATTTAATTAAGGATCGTATTTTTCAACTCTCGACATTAAGACATTAATTAATCAACTTGGTACCAATTTTTGGGCGTTACGGGGTGCTAATCCTTCCTCATACGTAACTGACTCCCGAACCCATTTTTCTAAAACTCGTAGACCAAAGTCTTTTTTAGGTGATCCAATCACACCTCAATAAAAGATTGGTAGTGACTTCAATTTTCATCGACAACTAATTTTTTGTTTTTCAAAATAAAATTGGTTTCGACAACATAAATATCTAAAAAAATTTATACTATGGGGAATTATTTAGTACACGGCCAGTGAAATTTTTGAACTCCACAGGTAAGGTTAGAGTTGACAAGTGTCATATAATGGTACAGTAAAATATTAAAATATATGTTTTTAAGAAAAACCGCATATCAATTTTATAAGACTATTTGTAAAATAAATTATATCAATATTCACCCTTATAATTTTATAAAATAAAAAACATCAAACATCACAATTTTTTTTTATCTAAATTGAATTATTAGTATATTTCATGAGACACAACACAACTACATTATAAGTAAAAAGAAATTATATAGTTATAGATTATTATTGCTATTATAATTGCAAACCAGGTAATGGAAGAACATAAAACACTCCCTTTTTCATTATCATAATCGTCCTTGTTCCCAATTGCAGTAATAATCATCTCGATTTTTAGGAATATTTCTTATGTAAATTCCATCATCTTTTGCGATCCAAAAGCAAGTTCCCCAATCACACAGATTATACAACACTTGGTTATCCCAAAATGCTTTGAACGAAGCATGAAGGTTGTCGTAAGCCATGTAACACCAGAAAAGTGTTCCCCCAAAGAACCTCGGCCTGAATTTCCAGGTGAACTCGGAGCCGACAGTGAGGTTATGGATGCCCAAATCGTCATCCTTAGACTTGCAATGAACTAATAGTGTCTGATCTTTGCTTATTCCATTAACGGCGTAGATATGCCATGTCTTGAACCACGGATGAATCCAACGGCTATTATCATGACCACCTTTATTAGGTTCTGAACTTGATAAAGTTATTAATGAGGTTATGGCTATTGCTTGAACAAGTATGAAGCACAGAACATTCTTATAGAAATTGTTCATGGTTTTATTTATTTGTTTGTTTTTTTTTATAATCGTAGTTATATATAGTGGAAGTATATTTGAAAGTTGAAAAAAAGAAAAATGATAGAAGCTTTTAAAGGCAAAGTTTTTTGCTTTGGTAATGAAGTATAAAATTTAATGTAAATACCAAAAAGGATACACTTACTTAAAGGAGTTGCAATGTTGCCAAAGTTATAAAAATTATCATTAATGGACTTTTTTGGCATTTGGATATCCTTTAATTAATGTTTTCTTTAATCATTTTTAGGTGATAAGTTTATTTACATTGGCATTGATAATTTATTTCTGTATTTTGATTTTTCTTTTTAAAAATTGAAAACAAAGATATGAGGTAGTTTAATCAAATTTTATGAGTTAAAATTCAATTAACCAATTGTTGTTGTTGTAAAATAATTATGGAAGAATTATTAAAATTGTCATTTTTTTCTTTTAGGTTACATTTTAGTTACTTATGTTTAAAATATTATGTTTTAGTCATTTACGTTAACGTATTGTAACATTTTAGTCACTGAGTCGTTAATTGCTGTTAATAATGTAACAGTAAGCTGACGTGACATGTTAAATTACCATTTCAAACAAAAAAATTTCAAGTTAATAATTATACAATTGTTCTTCAAATTACTTTTCCAAAGAAAAAAAATTAATGTATCATAAGAATAGCCGAAAGAATCATGACAAAGATGCTGTTGGATTTCATATAGAAGATCTTCAAAGAGCCTTAAAACAACTTCTTCCACAGGGCATGATTTTGCTAAAGCATCTGCAACAGTATTGGCTTCCCTATAAACATGTTGGATTCGAACAGTCTACTCCTTAGAGCATGCATCCCTGATGCGTCGCACTAATGACAGTTGACTGCCATATTCTTCTCTCGCATTCAGTAGCTCGACCACCATTTGCTGTCACAGTCAACTAAAACCTTTGAAACACCCTTGTTCCAACAAGCTTCTAAACCTTAAAAGTAGCCCATAGTTCAGCATTTAGGATTGTAACTTTGCCCAGGCATCTACGAAAACCAAGTATCCAGTTTCCCCTTGAGTCTCTGAGCACATCCCTATAGAGGCCCATCCTTCCAACGGTTGTACAACATCATTGTTAGAAAAAAGGCAACAGCAACAATGAACAACAAAGAGCATAAGCTCATAAAACAGTAAGCAAAACAATTGATAGGCCAAAAAAAAAAAAGGTAACCGAATGAGAAAGTCCTACTGCTTTCATTTTCATTTCAAAATATAAAAGAGTTACAAAAGCAACAAGTCAGTTACCTAAACATGTAACTACTCCCACCAAATTTGGCAAATTGCCAACTAAAATAATACAAGTCAAAAGCTGAAAATAAATCAGCTATTACATCCATCATTTTCATATCTTACTAACTCTAGAAATCAAGTTACATGCCAACTTGATTGCTTTACAAAAAAAATCAAAATAAACAAAATGAAACAAGCAGCTCCTGTTCGATTCTAAAGCTGGTCTGCTGCTGCTGGTGAGCTTTATGGTTACCTGTTGCATTGCAGTCCATGCTTAACACTCCTCTTTGGACTGTAGGCAACAAACACCGATTGAATCCCTTAGAAATTCAAACCAAATTGTGCCAAGAGGCTTTGTCAAAATGTCAGCTGTAGCCCGGGCCCAAATACATAAACCTTAAAATAAAAATGCAATAAATTACAGACCTAGTTTTAATACCCAATTGTTGCCCGGTGCCCAAATTAACTAATCAAACCCAATAAAACTTAGGCCAGTCCTAACCCAATTACATTTGGCCCAGTAAGGCCCAAGTGTGCAAACCCTAGCCTACAACAGGTCTTCAGCAACAATGGAGGCAGAAACTGCAGATCGCGCCACAGCAACCGTTCTTCCTCCAGCGGTTATCGTCTCCATCACAACACGTTCCCCTCGCACAACCCACGTTCTCCAACGCCCACACCTGCAACAAATCATGACCACGAACAAAGATAACAGCAGAAAATACAAGGGAAAAGGGGAAAAAAGAGAGAAAGTGGTTTTTGGGAGTTTTTTATTCCCTTATTTCGGCTATTAAAGCCAAATGGATTGTTTGTACAGAGGTTAGCAAAATTTTTGTATGGATAAATTAAAAAGAAAATAGAAGAGAGAACAAAGCATTTTTTTTAAAAGGTGATAGATTGTGTTTTTTTTTTTCCTGGTTCTTTTTTACTGTTTCTATTTCTTTTTTGTTTTTCTCTTTTATTGCTTAAAACAAGAAACGAAGAGAGGGAGTGGAAGGGGGCTTACCGTCGCGAGCGGCGTCGGAGAACCTCTTCGTTCCGTCGTCGGAATGAAAGGGATGCGGAGAGGCAGTGAGGGAGGAGAGCTGCGGCGCATTTGTGGGGTGGCTGAAGAAGTGATTTTTAGGGTTTTAAAATTGATTTTTATAGGGTATTCTTGAAAATGGGGCATTTTCGCAATTGGTCCCCCTGTTTTTGCAGTGTTTTTAAATTGTTTTTTATTTCTTTAAAATTGTGCAAAATATTTTATTACTGTTTCAATTGGGTCCATGTTGCCGCACAGTGTTTGGGCGATTTGGATAAATTCCCCTTTCGATCCTCCTCCTGTTGTGCGCATTTTAATTCAGTCCCTTTTTGTGTTTTCCATTTTTAAATTTGGCTTTAAACTTTCGTTTGTTTCCAATTTAATCATTAATTTGTTGTTTTAGTTTTTTTTTATATTATTAATTTTATTATATTAGTTATTATTATATTATATTCATTGTACTTACATTATATGCGCGTATGTATGATAATACTTATATATTTATATTTTAAACATTTTTAAAATTCATATAAATTTTATATATACTTTATTATTATTTTATATATATAAATATATATACATATATGCGTATATACAATTTTATAATATCTATATGCTTTCCATATTTTATAATCTATATAGGTTAATACATGTTTTTTTATAATATATTCATATATTATTTAAAACTTTTATAAATATTTTTTATATATTTTTATATATACATACGTACCCATATTTTATATATATTTTTATATATTATGCTTACATTTTTATTTATGTAAACTTTATATATTTTATGATTATGTTCTTTTTATATATATATATGCATTAACACTTTGCAATACATATGTATGTATAATTTAGGTTAAGGTAATAATTTCATATTATGCACGAGCATTTTATCATACTTTTAAAGAAAATATATTTTGGTTTCGTCAAAACATTAAAATCGATTTTTAAATTTTAAATATTTGGCATTCTTGATTCTCGAGAAAGATTGTGTCCTAACTTACTGGATTGTGGTTATTTTTCGATGAATTTGGAAAACCAAGTATTTATTTTGCAATAAATTTGCAATTTTTAAATAAAAGCTTATTCTCGGGAATTTAAAATGTCGGGTCCTAACTTACTGGTCCTGATATTTTGACTTCACGAAATAAGAATTTCTAAAACCAAAGACGAACTTGATTTTGAAGATTTAAAAATATTGTGCCCTAACTCACTGGGTGTGATGTTTTATTTCTTTGAAATAAGAATGTTTATCATTTTAATTCATTCACGAGTTTTAAAATTTTTTATTTTAACTCTTTTCAAATTTTCGACATCAAGACATAAAATAATCAAATTTGGTACCGATTTTTGGGCGTTACGAGGGTGGTAACCCTTCCTCGTGCGTAACTGACTCCCGAACCTGTTTTCTCAAATTTCGCAGACCAAAATTATTTTTAAGGTGAGCCGATCACACCTCAATAAAGGATCGGTGGCGACTCCAATTTTTGTTTTTAAAGTCGACAACTTATTTTTGTTTTCAAAAAAATGGTTTCGACAGCTTGGCGACTCCGCTGGGGATATTCGAGAGTCGAGCCATAAATTGATTATTTGGTATCTTTGTGTCAAAAATTAAAGATTTTTTTAAACCATGATTTCCCTTTTGCATTCATTGGTTTTTCATTGTTATATATTTGCTTGATTAGCTTAAGGCTGTTAGTTTATTTGCATTTTGCATTTCATGGCCAATTTTACCCCTCTAAGTGGGAGTGAGAAGCTAGTCCTTCGTGAGGTTTCCACCTCCGTGCAGGGTAGTGGATCGCTTTCGGGATACATCTGTACCTATGTCTTCGTGAGATTTTTATCTCCGTGCAGGCATAGGGAAATGTGTCCCCCTGAACTGAACTCGGTCTGTATGAGCCTATAATGGGTGAAGATCGAGGAATCTGCTGGTTTGGGTACCTTTACTTTAGAAGCCAAAACCTCATATAGTGAACATTAGGAACCTACCCCAGGTAGAATTACTTTGAACCTTAGTAGACACCTAATTAGGAGTTTTACTATTTCTTGGTTGTATTGTATTTAATTGTTATTGATTTCTTATGTTTTACTCTGATTGCATGGCATTACAATTACATGGCATTCCATTATAAAGGCGTTGGTTCATATTCGGTTGCTAAACAGAAAGCTTACCATGGGAAATGGGTTTCTTGATAGAGTGGAGGACAATGCGGCTGTCCGAGCTTGGGCTGAGATGACACAGCGCGCAAAAAGGTGATAGTTTGGCCAAGGGATACATATCAGAATTATGGGACTTCACTCGTGTTAGCATAGCTCAGAATAACTTGCAGGAGTTAAAGGAGATTTGGGATCAGTGGAATAATGAGGTTAGACAGTTATTCTATTCAAATTATGGGGATTTACCTTATTTACTTGATATGAAGGTAGACAAGCATCTTTTTCGAGCTCTTGCCCAGTTTTGGAACCCGGCCTACAGTTGCTTCACGTTTGGAAAGGTTGATTTGGTGCCTACAATAGAGGAGTACGTGGCATTACTTCGGTGTTCGAGGATTCAAGTAGACAGAATCTATTCGAAAGCGGTAAATGTGCCAACCTTCTTGAGGAAGCTGATGAATATAACGGGGATGAACGAGCAATGGGTTACAGCTCGGATTAAGCAAAAGGGGGATAGCAGGTGCATTCCTTGGAAAACTTTGAAGGACCTCATTTTAGCGCACCCAGACACGAGGAATAAGGTAGACGTCTTTGCTTTAAGTATTTATGGTTTGGTTGTGTTCCCTAAGACTTTGGGACATGTTGACGAGGCGGTTACTGACTTATTCGATCGGCTTGATAAGAGAATTTCACCAGTCCCGATAATTTTGGCAGAAACTTTCAGGTCACTAAATGCATGCCTGAAGGCAGGAGAGTGTAGATTCATTGGATGCGCGCAGCTCCTACTTGTATGGTTCCACAGTCACTTTTGGAAGGTTAATATAGTTTCATATCAGGTTTTCTCTGAAAGCTATTCACCATTGAAAGAGATAGTGGCTACACCAAGGAGGGATAACATCTCGGAGGAGAAATGTATGGCAATTTTTTTAGAATTTGCAAGAGGAGGATATCGAGTGGAGAGCTCCGTGTTTGCTTCCAGATGAGGTCCTATATCGGTGTGGAGATTTTGATTGGGTTCCATTGCTTGGAATTTGGGGAGCTATTGGTTATGCCCCATTGCTAGTGTTAAGGCAATACAGGTCAAGACAATTTGTTCCTGCAACTCATGGACTGGCCGAGTGTGAATTCTCGTATAAGGATGATGGCTACAAAAAGAAGGTTCGTGAGATGGCTAATGCATGGAATCAGACTCACCGAATGAAGAAATTAGCGGTGGGTCCAATGAAAATTCCCGAGTATAGCGAATGAAGGGTTAAGAGGATCAACGATAACATTCCTGGGCCCAGTTTAGAAAGTAGTCAGTCAATAGAAGAGCATTTGCGGGTCATCCCTTCTAAGCTGGAAATTATAAAGTAAGATTTTAAAAGAAAAAGTGCGGAAGTAGAGAAGAAAATAGAGCAAATGGAGGAAGAGAAAGTGAATTTGAGGCTGGATATGGATGTTCAGAAACTCGAGGCTGATAAACTGAGAAAGGGGAAGAACAATGCTGAGGAAGAGCTAGATAGCTTGAAGACCGATTACAAGAAGCTGCGTTTGTCAATGAGAATTGCTGGGCTTGGAAAAACTTCAGAACAGTGGCGTGAAGAAATTCGAGAGGAAAGAAACATGTCAGATTGGCGGGAAAGGAAATTTCGAGAGGTACAAACACAAAATGAAGCCTTGGAGAAGAGCTTGTCAGAGAGTCAAAAGGAAAAAGGAGGACTGAAAGACAGAGTAGCTGAGTTAGAAGGGTCTCTTCGTCAACATCGAAGTCGAAATTCTGTAATAGAGTTGAAAGCAAGTCTTAGAAAGATCGAAGAAATGAAGAGTACAATAGAAAGGCTAGAAGCAGCATTGCGAAATTGTGAGGTTCGGATTGAGCATCTAGAGGCAAAGGAAGGTCGCCAGAATAAGCAGCTTCAGTATTTCCAAAATCAAGTTAGAGACAGGGATCATATTATGGGAGAAGCTGTGGTCCAGATTCGGGAGGTAGCAGATCACTTGCAAACTTTGGCCGTACAAGCTGACACGTTGAGCGTGAAGTATAAGCTAGAGTCAGATCGGGGACAAGAGTTAGCATCTTTGCTTAAAAAGATCAAGGTCTTAAGTATTAGGGCAAAGCCATATTTGTAGCCCATTCTATGTAAAGAGATTTATTTTCTAATAAAGTTTTCTGAAAGTAATTGAAATTAGAATCAACGTCTCTTTATGCATTCATTTCATGCATTCGCATTACATGACATCATATGCATTAAAATTCATTGAAAGAGCCTAATTGAGTAAAATTATTTCAGTTAAATTGGAAAACCAACACCCTCACGGCACCCAAGCAAAGATTAGAGAAATGGACCAAAGGTTGGAGAAATTAGAGCAAATGCAGGTGCGAATGCAGGAGAAATTGACCAAATTTCAGTAAGATATGAAAGATCAGTTGTTAGAATTCCAAAGAAATATAATGTGCCAATTAACCCAGTTATTGGCTAGAGGGTTAGAAAGAGGAAAGACCCCAGCGGTCCACTTTGGGGATAATAATGAAGACCCTACATATCATTTAGGCTTCACCCCAATAAATACCCAAGCACAACCAAATGCGTATCCACAAAGGGTAATTGTTAACATCCGACCCCGATATCAGACCAGCACCTCGGCACCGGTGAATTTCCAGACTGGCTCAGGTTCCAACTCGATTGGCAATTCAACTAATCCTATTGTCATTGATGATCAAGCAGAAGCAGAACAGATGAGGGTGGAGTTCCTAAAGCAGTTTGAAGATCGTTACAAACGGAAGGGGCAAGAGTGGAACTCTCAAATCAATACTTTAAAGGCCCCAAGGAAGAAGGGGAGTAATGAGGATAATGTAGGCAGACAAAACAAGGGTCACTCAAAACCAGTCACTGTGGGCTGACCAAAGACAGAAATCACTAGCCGTCAGAGCCCTTTAAAGCGAGAATCTTACACGAGGACAAATACAGAAGGGCCTCAGTTCACGCCTATACCGATGTCATATAGTGAGCTTTATCAAAGCCTATTTAATGCACATGTGGTGTCCCCCTTCTATTTGAAGCCAATGTTGCCTCCATTTCCTAAATGGTATAATGCAAATGCCCAGTGTGAATACCATGCAGGAATTATGGGGCATTCGATAGAAAATTGCACTGCTTTCAAGAAATTGGTTGAAAGGTTTATCAATATGGACATTGTCAGATTTGAGGATTCATCGAGTGCAGAAAATTCGCCACCCAATCACATTTGATAATGGGGTTAATGTGATGTATGAAGAGGTGTTGAGAGGCGTTCACATCAATACCATATATGAAGACACAATTGAAAAGGGTCCTTTTTAGATATCTATCCTTATAAACTTGGGAGTGTCCTAAATAATCGGATTGTAGAAGAAATCTCTATAGTATTTAGAGCTTGCTTAGAGTAATGTTCAAAACACACTTGTTGCTTTTATCCTAGAGGCAATAAGAATTCCTTTGTGAAGTAGGCTCATGTCTAAATGTCGTTATTTTAATGAAATGCATCCTTGCGATCATTTTTGAACCAGTATTCTTTCAGTCTGTCTGAATAGTTAATCTTTCATTCTTTTGGATTTTCTTCCACATCATTCATTCATTCATAATTATATTGTACAGATAAATTTATACATTCTTTTGTATATTCTTTGGTATTTATTATGGGCCCCCAGATATCAATGACTTGAATGACACTGCCACAGATTTAGAATCTCTTTTTGAGCAAGACATGTGTTTAGAGGGATCTCATCACTTTGAAGATGACATAGATCATAGTCTATCTCCAGACTTGTTGAGGATGGTAGAGCAAGAAGTGAACAAATTTACCTCATAAGGAGACAATAGAAATTGTGACTTTAAGAGAGCATGCATAACCGGAGAAACGAAGCAAGACCTTGTTAAGTTACTTCAGGAGTTCAAAGATGTCTTCGTATGGTTATACCAGGATATGCCCAGGTTAAGCACTGATATTGTAATCTGAGCAATAGCACAACGTTAAAAATTTGCAGTCTGTTCAAGATTCACATCATGAACGATGCAGTTAGAATTCTTTACCGGAGCAATACCTTCTTCTCTGGCTTATCCTGTTGAAGTCAAGTTGTCATTTTTCTGTATTTTTTGGATTTCATCCTAATTGAAGAGGAAGATCTAAAATTTTCTCGTCATAGTTAAATTTTTCCCCAAAAGGCTCTATGAGAGAAACCTGATACCAAAGAAGATCTTTCGCATACAAAATAAAAGTGGAAGATCTTATGGGGAAGACCTTATCTGGAATAATATTGATTCTGATCGAAAAGGATGACCAGGACTTGCCTAATACTATGAGTGCTGATTCAATGCAAAAAAAAAAGAAAAAAGAAAAAAAAAAGAACAAAAAAGAACAAAAAAACAAAAACAAAGAAACAAAAAAAAACCTTTACTGGGGCAATGTCTTTCTCTTTAGCTTATCACGATTTTTCCATTGAAGTTAAAATTCTCTCTCTTCGGATATTGACTGAACTGAAGTAGGATGAAGATCCAATCTCGATGAGATCAGTTGAACTTAATTGAAGGAAATAAGCTAAAGGCTATTCGTCACGGTCAGATGTACCAAAAACGGATAATGCGAGCTTACAACAAAAAGGTTCGTCCCAGAGAATTCTATGAGGGAGACCTGGTATTGAAAAGATCCTTCCTCTACAAAAGGATTTTAGAGAAAAATAAGTGCCAAATTGGGAATGTCCTTATGTTGTAAAGAAGACATTTTTCGGAGGAGCACTGATCTTGAGTGAAATGGATAGTAAAAACTTGTCTAATCCTGTAAACTCAGATTCAGTCAAGAAATGCTTCATTTAAAGAAGGAGAGGACCAAGGTAAAAACCCGCAAAGGTGCACTTTGAGTCGCAAAAAAAATAAAAAAAAGATGTGAATAAAATGAAAGTGAAAAAAATAAAAATGAAAAATGGAAAAAGTAGAAATTGAGAGGCTAAGGTGAAAACCCGCAAAGGGCGCCTTAGACCAAAGGGGATTTGAGTTGAAAACCCGAAAAGGGCGGCTCAAATATTGATCAAAATGGGGCATGAGGTAATAAGAGTAGCTCAAATTCTGATCAGATTGGGGCATGTGGCGATCTTGCTATGCATGAATCAGCAGGAAAGGGTACGCGACATTTTGGAGCATCGACAGAGTATTGTAGATCTCCTAAGCACATGTCAAACTCAGAATGGTCTTCAGGAAGTTTGTACAGATAAGTTCAAGCTGCGTTATCTAGGGCACCTAGTTTTCATACTATTTTTATCGAATTGTTTGTTCTTGGAATACTTCATTCTTTTTCAAGATACGCGTTCCTAATCCATTCTTCTTTTTATTATTATCCTTGATATTCTATTCATTTCGAGCTATGCTCTTAAATCAATTCTATTTTATTTATCATTTTGTTCTTTTTGCAAGTATGTTGCATTAGAATAATGATTAATGGACTAATAAAACTTTCACAAGGGAAGTTTTGCATATTATTCTAGAAGTTTCTAAATGATACGGTAACCTGAAATAGGACTATTGTTTAGAAAGCACCAAGTTTAAAGGTTGAAATATCGGGAAGGAAAGGTCTAAATTGAGATTATCCCTTCAGATTTTGTTGTCAAAATATTGATTGAACAAAGTGACAAGATGTCATGTTGGTGACAAAGCGTCAATGAACAAGCAAACAATGATCACCTTGCAATAAGAAGAGGTTTCCTCGGAGAAAGAAATTCTTCATTTGCACATAGGCATTTGGTATGACACATTGAGAACGGTATAAAGGACCAAAGTGCTTCACCTTGTGATAAAAGAAGATTGAGAGACCAGATTTTTTTTCCTACCCTTGGGTTACAGCGGGAGAAAGATGGTACCAATGTTGCATCCCATTAGATTGAACTTTGAAGTTCATAGTGGGGGCAATTTGATTGAGTGTTTTTTGAAGATGCTAACCGAGCAAGAGGACGTTGTAGTGCGCTAGTAATACGATTTCAATAAATTTTGAGTAATGATAACCTCAGTGGGATCATTCTCGAAAAAATGACATTTTGCATTCAAATGTCATTCATACACATCTAGTTAGGAGCATTTGATTCATTTTGATCATGACATCCTAATCACTAGGCATAATTAGGTTCATAATTTGAATTTTACAGGTCATGTTCCCTAGAGATCAAACCGATAAAACTTCAGCCTTATCTTATTGAACAGCAGTGGAGTAGGTTGAAAATAGCAGATTTTTTACTTCCCTGGCGGTGTAGTGGAGCAGATTGAAGTCACAACGGTGGATCTGGTTTCTTCGATAGCGCAATTAAAAAGATTGAAGCCACAACGGCGGATCTTACTTCCTCGACGGTGCAGTGGAGCAGATTGAAGTCACAACGGCGGATATGGTTTCCCCGACAGCGCAATTAAAAATATTGAAGCCACAATGGCGGATCTTACTTCCCTGGCGGTACAGTGGAGCAGATTGAAGTCACAACGGCGGATCTGGTTTCCCCGACAGCGCAATTAAAAGATTGAAGCCACAACGGCAGATCTTACTTCCCTAGTGGTGCAGTGGAGCAGATTGAAGTCACAACGGCGGATCTGGTTTCCCCGACAGTGCAATTAAAAAGATTGAAGCCACAACGGCGGATCTTACTTCCTCGGCGGTGCAGTGGAGCAGATTGAAGTCACAACGGCGGATCTGGTTTCCCCGACAGCGCAATTAAAAATATTGAAGCCACAACGGCGAATCTTACTTCCCTGGCGGTGCAGTGGAGCAGATTGAAGTCACAACGGCGGATCTGGTTTCCCCAACAGCGCAATTAAAAGATTGAAGCCACAACGACAGATCTTACTTCCTTGGCAGTGCAATGGAGCAGATTGAAGTCACAACGGCGGATCTGGTTTCCCCAACAGTGCTATTAAAAGATTGAAGCCACAACGGCAGATCTTACTTTTCTGGCGGTGTAGTGGAACAGATTGAAGTCACAGTGACAGATCTGGTTTCCTCGACAGCGCAATTAAAAAGATTGAAGCCACAACGGCGGATCTTACCTCCTTAGCAGTGCAGTTGAACAGATTGAAGCTACGACGGTGGATCTTGTTTCCTCGACATTGTAATTGGATAAATTGAATAAGATAATCCTATCCCCCTGAAGATACAGTGGAGCGGATTAACACCACGGATCTTACCTTTCTAAAATTTCAATAAAGCAGATAGTATCAGACTCATCTTTGAAGTTGTAGCAGAATAAGTTAAAGTTACGAGTCTTATCTCCCTGAAGTTACGGTGGAGCAGACTAGAGATTGCAAGTTTTGTTCTTTTGAGAAGCCACAAGGTACAAGTCCTATCTCTTTGATGTTGCAGTGGAGTGGATTGAAGCACCGATTCCTATACCTGCAGACGCAGTAGATTGGAATGAGGCTACTTGAAGAGTGCTAAGGTCCAGTATGCCCGGGCAAAATTGGCCATCTTAAAGTCTTTGCTTTGTTCCCGTTACACGACAACGAGCAAAGAGGGGCAGCTATAATAGGCCATTTTAGCCTGGGCCCAAATACATAAACCTTAAAATAAAAATGCAATAAATTACAGACCTAGTTTTAATACCCAATTGTTGCCCGGTGCCCAAATTAACTAATCAAACCCAATAAAACTTGGGCCAGTCCAACCCAATTACATTTGGCCCAGTAAGGCCCAAGTGTGCAAACCCTAGCCTATAACAGGTCTTCAGCAACAATGGAGGCAGAAACCGCAGATCGCGCCACAGCAACCGTTCTTCTTCCAGTGGTTATCGTCTCCGTCACAACACGTTCCCCTCGCACAACCCACGTTCTCCAACGCCCACACCTGCAACAAATCATGACCATGAACAAAGATAACAGCAGAAAATACAAGGGAAAAGGGGAAAAAAGAGAGAAAGTAGTTTTTGGGAGTTTTTGATTCCCTTATTTCGGCTATTAAAGCCAAATGGACTGTTTGTACAGAGGTTAGCAAAATTTTTGTATGGATAAATTGAAAAGAAAATAGAAGAGAGAACAAAGCATTTTTTTAAAAGGTGACAGATTGTGTTTTTTTTCCTGGTTTTTTTACTGTTTCTATTTCTTTTTTGTTTTTTCTCTTTTATTGCTTAAAACAAGAAACAAAGAGAGGGAGTGGAAAGGGGCTTACCGTCGCGAGCGGCGTCGGAGAACCTCTTCATTCCGTCGTCAGAATGAAAGGGATGCGGAGAGGCAGTGAGGGAGGAGAGTTGCGGCACATTTGTGGGGTGGCTGAAGAAGTGATTTTTAGGGTTTTAAAATTGATTTTTATAGGTGTTCTTGAAAATGGGGCATTTTCGCAATTGGTCCCCCTGTTTTTGCAGTGTTTTTAAATTATTTTTTTATTTCTTTAAAATTGTGCAAAATATTTTATTACTGTTTCAATTGGGTCCATGTTGCCGCACAGTGTTTGGGCGATTTGGATAAATTACCCTTTCGATCCTCCTCCTGTTGTGCACATTTTAATTCAGTCCCTTTTTGTGTTTTCCATTTTTAAATTTGGCTTTAAACTTTCGTTTGTTTCCAATTTAATCATTAATTTGTTGTTTTAGTTTTTTTATATTATTAATTTTATTATATTAGTTATTATTATATTATATTCATTATACTTACATTATATGTGCGTATGTATGATAATACTTATATATTTATATTTTAAACATTTTTGAAATTCATATAAATTTTATATATACTTTATTATTATTTTATATATATATAAATATATATACATATATGCGTATATAAATTTTATAATATCTATATGCTTTCCATATTTTATAATCTATATAGGTTAATACATGTTTTTTATAATATATTCATATATTATTTAAAACTTTTATAAATATTTTTTATATATTTTATATATACATACGTACCCATATTTTATATATATTTTTATATATTATGCTTACATTTTTATTTATGTAAAATTTATATATTTTATGATTATGTTCTTTTTATATATATATGCATTAACACTTTGCAATACATATGTATGTATAATTTAGGTTAAGGTAATAATTTCATATTATGCACGAGCATTTTATCATACTTTTAAAGAAAATATATTTTGGTTTCGTCAAAACATTAAAATCGATTTTTAAATTTTAAATATTTGGCATTCTTGATTCTTGAGAAAGATCGTGTCCTAACTTACTAGATTGTGGTTATTTTTCGATGAATTTGGAAAACCAAGTATTTATTTTGCAATAAATTTGCCATTTTCAAATAAAAGCTTATTCTCGGGAGTTTAAAATGTCGGGTCCTAACTTACTGGTCCTGATATTTTGACTTCACGAAATAAGAATTTCTAAAACCAAAGACGAACTTGATTTTGAAGATTTAAAAATATTGTGCCCTAACTCACTGGGTGTGATGTTTTATTTCTTTGAAATAAGAACGTTTATCATTTTAATTCATTCACGAGTTTTAAAATTTTTTATTTTAACTCTTTTCAAATTTTCGACATCAAGACATAAAATAATCAAATTTGGTACCGGTTTTTGGGCGTTACGAGGGTGGTAACCCTTCCTCGTGCGTAACTGACTCCCGAACCTGTTTTCTCAAATTTCGCAGACCAAAATCATTTTTAAGGTGAGCCGATCACACCTCAATAAAGGATCGGTGGCGACTCCAATTTTTGTTTTTAAAGTCGACAACTAATTTTTGTTTTCAAAAAAATGGTTTCGACATCAGCCAATTGATCTTGTGAGCTGCAATGTATAAGACACACTTCTTTGGATTGAACAACTTCTCGAACAAAGTAAAACTTGAGCTTAAAATGTTTGATTTTGCCATGAAATATAGGATTTTTGGAGATGGTAACTGCTGACTGGTTATCCACCATAATTTCAGTAGGCTCAAGCTGTTCTTCATTCAAATCACATAGCAACTTCCTAAGCCAAATGGCTTGATTCACTGTTGTAGCTGCTGCTATGTATTCAGCTTCAGCAGTAGACTGAGCAACAGTTTGTTGCTTCTTTGAACTCCAACTAAAAACTCCTGAACCAAGTGTAAAGAAGTAGCCTGAAGTACTTCTCATATCATCAACAGATCCACCCCAGTTACTATCTGAGTAGCCAGTTAATTTCAGCTCACTTTCTTTCTTGAACATTACACCAAACTTCAAAGTACCTTTGACATACCTGAGTATTCTCTTTGCTGCTTTCAAATGAGTTGTATTGCAGCTGTGCATGAATCTAGACAGTAGACTAACTGAATGCATAAGGTCAGGTCTGGTTGCTGTCAAGTAAAGTAAACAACCAATTAGGCTTCTATACTCCTTTTCATCTACCTTTTCTTCATTTCCAAAGCTGCTTCGTTTCTCTCCCACAGCTAATGGTGTACTCACTGGTTTGTTGTTTTCCATATGAAACTTAGTGAGTATTTTCAAGGCAAATGCATGCTGGCTGATAAAAATGCCTTGATCAGACTGGTCTACTTCCATACCAAGGAAGTAAGTCATGATTCCCAAGTCTGTCATGTCAAACATGTCTTGCATATTCTTCTTGAACTCCTGAATCAAATCGACCCTGCTTCCAGTCACTAATAGATCATCCACATATATTGAGACAATCAACAAAGTCTCGTCTTTGGACTTCTTTATAAACAAAGTTGGCTCACTCAAACTTTTCTCGAAATTGAGCCTAGACAAATAAGCATCTATTCTGTCATACCAGGCTCGAGGAGCCTGTTTTAGTCCATAGAGTGCCTTCTTCAGCTTGTAAACCTTGTCCTCCTTTCCTTGGACTTTAAATCCATCAGGCTGTTCAACATAAGTTTCTTCTTTAAGAAAACCATTCAGGAAAGCTGACTTGACATCAAGTTGATGGACCTTCCACTGTTTCTGTGCAGCCAAAGCAAACAGGAGCTTTATGGTGTCCAGTCTTGCTACTGGAGCAAATGTTTCCTCAAAGTCAATGCCAAATTGTTGGCTATATCCTTTCACCACAAGTCTTGCCTTGTGCTTTTTTAGAGAGCCATCTGCATTGAACTTAGCCTTGTAAACCCACTTAACACCAATTACTTTCTTCTGATCAGGTCTGTCCACTATATCCCAAGTGTCATTCTTGTGGATCATGTCGATTTCAGCCTCCATGGCCTTCTTCCAACTCTTACTTCTAGTAGCTTCTTCATAACTTGAAGGTTCAACAATGGCTACATTGCATCTCTGGTAGATATCAGCAATAGACCTGGTCCCTCTCATAGGAGCATCATCAACATTGGCATTACTGACTTCACTTTCTGCCAATTCCAGATTGCTGTCAACTTGCTCTTCTTCAAATTGACTTGTGTTAGAGCCATCTAGACTCCAAAACCTTCATTCATCGATTTTGACATCTCTGCTTACCAAAACCTTCTTGGTTGAGGGATCAAATACTCTGTAGCCCTTCTTGCTGCTACTGTAACCAACAAATATGCCTGGAACTGACCTTTTCTTAAGCTTGGTTCTTCTTTCTGCAGGGACAAGTACAAAACACATGCAACCAAACACTTTTAAATGAGAAATAGTTGGTTTAAAATCATACCATGCTTCAAAAGGAGTTTTATCCTTCACAGAATATGTTGGCAGCCTATTGAGTAGGTACACTGAGGTGTTGACACCTTCAGCCCAAAAAATACTTGAAAGCTTGCTTTGAAACAACAAACACCTGGTCATGTTCATCACTGTTCTGTTCTTTCTCTTACACACTCCATTTTGCTGAGGAGTGTACACTGTGGTTAACTGATGATGAATCCCATCCTGCTCACATAGCTTCTGAAATCTTTCAGACAAGTATTCAGAACCATTGTTTGTCCTCAAGGCCTTAATCCTGCAGCCTGTTTGATTTTCTGCCAATGCCTTGAACTTTCCAAAAACTTCAAACACTTCTTACTTCTGTTTCATGAAATAAACCTAGCAAAATCTGGTCAAGTCATCAATAAACAGTATAAAATACTTACTGCCATTCAGTGAAGGGATCTTCATTGGTCCACAGACATCTGAGTGCACCAAATCAAGTCTTTCTCGAGCCCTCCATGCTTGGTTTACTGGAAAAGGCAACCTGGCCTACTTACCAAGCTAGCATACTTCACAAACAGACTCATTTGCATCAACCTTAATCATGTCCTCTATCAAACTCATCTTGTGCAGCAAATTGAGTGACCTGAAATTGACATGGCCAAATCTTCTATGCCACAGATCAGCATTGTCAACTGAACTTGTATAGGCTCTTCTCTCAAGTTGGCTCACATCCAGCATGAAACAGCTATCTGCCATGGGTGCTAAAACAACTTCTCTACCAAGAACATCATTAATAACACAAGAATCATTCTTGAAAACTAGAGAGTAGCCTTTCTTAACCAGCTGACCTACACTAAGTAGATTTTGATCTATTTTAGGTACATAGAGCACATCTGAAATAACCTTGTTACCTGAACCAGTGTTGATCACAACATCACCTCTGCCTTTAGCTTCAATCAGATTCCCATTGCCTATCTTGACCTTTGAAGTATAACTCTTGTCAAGGTCCTTAAATAGGCTCTCATCTGATGCCATGTGATGTGAGCAGACACTATCCACAAGCCAACTGCATTTGGATTTGCTTGTGGTTGCAGAACATGAGGCAGTGAAGACATGCTCCTCCTGAGCTTGAAGATCCTCAGCAGTCTTGGCTTGTACTGGCAGAGTTTGTGCATTTTCTTGAATTCTACAAATCTTTTCATGGTGACCATACTACTTGCAACTCTTGCATTGGATGTCTGGTCTGTTCCAGCAATACTTCTCCAAATGATTAGTCTTCTTGTAGTGAATGCATGGTGGAAACCTCCTTCTACCAGCATCTTTCTTTGATCTTTCCCTTTTTTCAAACCAAGGCTTCTTAGCTTTCTGACTTGAGCTAAAGCCTTCTTTGACCTTTGCTTGAAAAGCACCTTCAGAACTCTCCTCCTGCCTACTTGCTCTTCTCTGCTCAAGTGCATAGAGTGAGTTAACCAACTCAAATAAAGAAATGGTTGTAAGATCCCTCGAGTCCTCTAATGAGGAGATTTTTGACACAAACCTTTCAGGTAAGGTGGTAATAACCTTCTCAACAACCCTGCTGTCACTGAAATCTTCTCCAAGGAGTCTGATATTATTGACAGTAGTCATAATCCTATCAGAATATTGCTTGATAGTTTCTGACTCCTTCATCTTCAAATTTTCAAACTCCCTTCTAAGATTAATTACTTGTTGCTGCCTTGTCTTGTCTGATCCCATGAACTCCTCTTTTAGCCTATCCCATGCTTGTTTGGGTGAATCACAGGCCATGATGTGAGTAAAAATCACATCAGACACTCTATTTTGTAGGCAGGCCATGGCTTATGCTTCTTGGCTCGCTCCTCACCATGCTGCCTGATCTGAGCAGTGGTTGGATTTGCTCTCAATGGTGGTGGCTCGACATCATTCTCAACTGCACTCCACAGATCAAGTGCTTGGAGAAAAGTCTTCATTTTAACTACCCAAATATGGTAGTTGTCTCCAGCAAAAACTGGTGGTTGAGGAGGTGCAAAGCTCATGTTGCTAAAACTGGTTTTACAAACACGATTTTTAAGTTTGTTTTAAAATAAAAAACTTAAGCAACAGAGGTCCTCAAAGACAAAAGGCTCTGATTACCATTTGTTAAAAAAAGGCAGTAGCAACAATGAACAACAAAGAGCATAAGCTCATAAAACAGCAAGCAAAACAATTGATAGGCCAAAAAAAAAAGGTAACCGAATGAGAAAGTCCTACTACTTTCATTTTCATTTCAAAATATAAAAGAGTTACAAAAGCAACAAGTCAGTTACCTAAACATGTAACTACTCCCCCCAAATTTGGCAAGTTGCTAACTAAAATAATACAAGTCAAAAGTTGAAAATAAATCAGCTATTACATCCATCATTTTCATATCTTACTAACTCTAGAAATCAAGTTACATGTCAACTTGATTGCTTTACAAAAAAAATCAAAATAAACAAAATGAAACAAGCAGCTCCTGTTCGATTCTAAAGCTGGTCTACTACTGCTGGTGAGCTTTATGGTTACCTGTTGCATTGCAGTCCATGCTTAACAACCATCAATGTTGAGTTTCACCCATCCCAGAGGGGGCAGTTCCCATTTCACCTGTATGACTTCAGAGCTTGAGCTGGAACCATCATTAGGAATAGAATTATGTATGTAATTGGCCATCCATAAAGCTTGATTAACGATGACCTGAACTGCTCAATGGTGGAACCACCTCCTGGCAAACCTGCAGTAGGAGGTGAAGAAGATTCTGATGATCAGTTCATGAAATGGTTTTACACTGGCATGGGACTTGGATTTGTTGTTGGTTTCTGGGGGTTTTACAGTGTTGTGTTCTTCAAGCGGTCATGAAGGCATTCATATTATCGTTACTTGGATAGTGCAAAGGATTGGGTTTATGTTTCATTTGTTTTGCTGAAAACAAGGTTAGTGAGGAGAATCAAAGGTCTTTCAACAAGGTAATAAATAAACTTTCTTCACTCCTTAACAATGTTCTTTCAACATTGAGAAATATATCTTAAACTAAATAACAAAGTTCCATATTATTGTTTTTCAGGTCTGGTCTGATTAGAATTGCAACTGAAGGTGATATTTCCTGCACCTGAGAAAATCTTAATAAAAAAGTTTATAAATTAGTAAATATTTGTCTTTTTGATGATTTGTAATTTCTATTTATTAAGAAGAGAATTGTGATGCCTTTCTTTCACTTTCTTGTAATACTTTTATCTTTATCTTATATTTGGTTTGTACATTTCTTTTTTGTCAAAAGTAATTTCATCAAAACAAAAAGAGGTTACTTAGCTAATCAAAAGTTCTTTAACTCAATAGATAAATAATTTAGTGACTATGACTCGAGTAGACAGCTAGATATGAACTTGAGTAAATATTGGAACTATGTGCAATTATAATTGTATTATTTTGAAAACATATTGTGAAGATTGATAACAACATATTAATAATTTTTTTATTATTTACATATTCATCACTTACTAAGCTATATGCTTACCCCTTTCTTTCCCCTTATCTTATAGTGGCACTAAGCTAGCTCGGGGTACGGAGATCGTTGGAGATCCATCCACACTATCAACACTCTTTTGGTATTTTGAAATCAATATTTTGAATTATGGCATGTATAAAAGGCATGGTTATTTTGTTATGTCTCTTAAATGATTTGGCCTAAAATGTTGGTCTATGCTATTTGATAATTTATTTTGTATAAAGCCATTGATGTTGGCTAATATTGATCAAGTTATATGTTCATGATGATGCATTTCGTGGATGTGCAAGCTTGAATGACTTGACTGAAAAGTTTTAATTTAAATATATATATAAGTCTTGGTTTTGTACGATTGCATGTGTTTATGTTCATGATTCAACATGATGAGGCTTAGATGCCACTTGTTAGAACCATAAAACAAGATCTAACTTAAAACTTAACAAACCAAAATCTATCATGTCAGATCATCAAGAATAAATCAAGAACAAAACTAGATGTGTAATTCAAAGAACGCGACCCTTTCTTATGGATTTTTTGAAATCTATCGATTTTTTGAAATCTTACTTGAATCTATCGATTTTTTGAAATCTTCAGATCTTATGGTTTTGATCTTCCAAATTAGCACACATGTAATTCAAAGAACGCGACCCTCTCTTCTCTAAATATGAGATATTAGAAAAGTTATACATGTGTAATCTGAGAACCATAACCTTAATATATAACTTTTGCACATTAACCTACTTTCTAATCAGCCCATCATTAATTAGAAATTAGTTACTAAAGTATGTATACATAGTTGGCTCATATTAAAGTCCAATAAATCTTAACCAAATTAGATCACCTTTTAATATAGTCTAACATTTTTATGATATTAGATAATGACATGTAGAATCCAAAATAACAAAATAAAATATTATTTTTTATGATAATTATGATGTTAGCTTCTTCTAGGTTTGTTTTTTTTTTTACAATAGTTCAATAACATTCAGCTCACATTGTCAATTACAGACAATTGCTTTTCTTGCTTCGTATGAAATTGAAGAAAAAGTTGAGGGGAATTAAATTATTAACAGAAAAAGTAAGTCTAGTGTGGAAAATTGAAAATTTACATTGTAAAGCTAAAGTGGAATTTAGAACAAAAAGCAAAACAGGCCTTAAGTCAAAAAGTAATTGGACACATCAATTGCAATTGCAATTGCAAGGTAATTTCTGATTCATATTATTGAAGAATTCAAGACCCATTGTTCGTTTGCTTCGTATGAAACTGAAGAAGAAAATTGTGGGTAAATTAAATTAATTGAAACAAAAAGCAAGTCTAAGTCATCAATTCAAGGTATAGTAGGACTCACAAATTTCACCCTATCACACGTTATTGAGAGATTATTCACATTGGAGTCATAAAGTGATTAATTAAAGAAGAAAATTGAAAGCACAACATCCTTAATCGATCATTAGTGCTAACAATAACAATATATTTTATAAATTAATTGATTTGCTACCATTACCATTCAAGTTGGGTGTTTATAAAGAATGAAAGAATGAAAGCAAAACAGGCCTAATCCTTAGTTAGAGATAATGATCAAAAGTAATTCAACACCCATAATTGATTTGGTACCATTACCATTCAAGTTGGGTGTTTATAAAGAGGGCTTTCCTCGGCTATTAGCATTCAGAATTAAAACAATCAAAACTCTATTTCATTTGCTCTTGCTTCATATTTCATGATTACGATGTCAAGTATGAGGTCTCATAAACTTGTTTTATTTTTTTGCAATATCTTGTCTTCTTCTTCATGAGAAATGCACCGATGCTAGCTTGTGCAAAGAGAGTGAGAGAAAAGCACTACTTGAATTTATGCACAGCCTTCAAGCTATCAGTTTACCAGGCATGAACTCCCTTTTTTCATGGAAAAGTGAGGAGTGCTGTCTATGGCGTGGCGTCTATTGCAACAACTTTACAGGATACGTTGAAATGCTCGATTTTAGCGACCAACCTCTGGTTGTAGCAGGTACAATTAGCCCTTCACTGCTTAAACTACATCATTTGACTTCTTTAAATTTCAACAGTAATGATTTTAATGGAAGTCCCATCCCAGAGTTTTTTGGTTCTTTGAAAAAATTGAAATTACTGGATCTCTCAAATGCTAATTTTAGAGGTCTAATTCCTTCTCTACTTGGAAATCTTTCAATGTTGGAGACTCTTAGATTGGGTGGCAACGATGGAGTTTTCAATGTTGGAAAACTTGAGTGGCTTTCCCATCTTTCTCGTTTGAAAGAGGTTGATCTCAGTTCCACTAACCTGAGCAATGCCAATGATTGGTGTCAAGTCATTAGCCACCTTCCTTTGCTCCAAAAACTAAATCTGATAGATTGTGATCTTCCAAGCATATCTTCTTCATCACTTTCCCTTGCCAACTCTTCTACATCTCTCACCTATCTCGATCTCTCTGATAATAATCTCCCTTCTTCTGCCATATATCCATGGTTGTTTAATGTTAGCAGCAACCTTGTTTCACTTGACCTCTCAAGTAACCACTTGAAAGGTCCAATTCTAGATGCTTTCGGAAAATGATGGCTATTCAAGAACTTCATCTTAGTGATAATCTTTTTATATTAGCAGAAAATCAAGGTAGGGGCGATTCTGGGTTGAATGAAGTCGAAAAACTACCAGATTTGAGGGTTCTAGATCTTGGGTACAACCTTTTAAATGGATCCATAAGCAAAAGCATTGGACAACTTTCCAACCTGCGAGTCTTGCGGCTTCCAGGGAATTCTATTGATGGTGATGTGATTTCCGAAGCTCATTTCTCAAATTTCACCTATTTACGGAAGTTGGATTTATCCTACACTTCTTTGACTTTGAGATTCAACTCCGAATGGATTCCTTCCTTCCAACTGAGTCAACTATTGCTTTGCTCTTGCAAGTTAGGGCCTCGTTTCCCAAATTGGATTCAGACTCAAATGGACGTCCTAAACCCTGACGTTGAAATTTCTTCCATAGATTACTTTGATATTTCTGCTTCAGGAATTTCGGATTCTCTTCCCTACTGGTTTTGGGACAAATTTCTGGTATTTTCGGACATAAACATGTCTTTCAATCAGATCAGTGGTACTTTTCCAAATAACTCTATCCACATAAGCCTTCTAGATCTAAGCTCTAATAATTTCTCAAGACCATTACCACGTTTTTCTTTAGACTACATGATGGGGGCCATTAACCTTTCCAAAAACAAGTTTACTGGTTCAGTCTCTCCAATTTGCAGTATTACCGATAAAGGTGGTTTGGCATTACTTGATCTCTCAAATAATTTATTTTCTGGAGTGGTTCCTGACTGTTTTGAAAGTTTCCGGTCTTTAACAGCTTTGAATTTGGGTGATAATAGTTTCTCAGGCTCACTTCCAAGCTCCTTAGGATCTCTGGTTTCTCTTGAAAAGCTAAGTTTACGTGGTAATAAATTCTCTGGAGTATTACCTTCATCTTTACAGAATTGTGCCAAGTTAAAATTTCTCGACTTGAGTGATAATGAATTATCAGGAGAAATACCTATGTGGATCGGTCAGAAGCTTTCATCGTTGGTTTTTCTTAGCCTTCAAGGGAACCAGTTCAGGGGAAGGATTCCCCATCAACTTTGTGGATTGAAAAATCTACAAATCTTGGACCTCTCGGTAAATAAAATCCCTGGTACCTTACCACCATGCCTCAATAATTTCACTTCCATGGCAAAAAAAGTGAGTTTAGAACGAAGGATTGAGCATCCCATCTTAGATACTGGTGTGGGTGATGAGCCTTCATGGATCATTCAGGTTAGATATTGTTGCGCGGAAGCGTGTGAAAGAGTAAAATTATTGTACTGAAAAATCACACTAAGTTCAATTCCCAGGAAAGAGAGGTAGATCACGAAGATCACTTAAATACCAAGTCTTTCCTAGCCAGAATATCCCTCTATCGTAATTTAATAGCACAATAAATCACTACAATCACATTCACAAAATATGCAAAACAAATAATAAAGAACACCAGGATTTTAACGAGGTTCAGCAAATTTTGCCTACGTCCTCGGGCACTACCAAATATATTTCACTCCAAAAATTACAAGTGAAATTTACAAATAGAGAGAGAGAATAATGCCTTAAGTAGAGAATGGCAATTATGGGATGAAGAAAGTAAGCAATGGTTAGGCCTATTTATAGTTGAGGTTCAAGAATCAACTTGCAATGTCCCTATACAATCAGGGACCAAAATTGCAATTATCCCATGACAACTTTTAACCCAACTTGCCAACCAATATTACTTTCTACTTTCGGTGCCCACCCCATTTGACTTTTCAAACAATGGTGGGTTCCAATAATCTCCACCTTGAAGATTTGATTACGATAATCTTATCTTCACACAATTCTTTCTACTTTTGACAACAATACTTGATAGTGCCTTCTTCAACTGTTAAACTTGCAGGATATTAATCAAGTTCAAACAATGTTCGAACTTGGTTACTGTTACCACCTTGGTCATCATATCTGCGGGATTATCTGCAGTCTTGATCTTCTGAAGACAAATTTTCCCCTCTTCAATAATTTCCCGCACAAAATGGAATCGTACGTCGATATGTTTTGTACGTGCATGATAGACTTGATTCTTTGCTAAATGAATAGCACTTTGACTATCACAATACACGTTAATATGCTCCTGAACCAATCCTAAGGTTTTAGCCATACCTTGTAACCAAATAGCCTCCTTTACAGCCTCTGTTACAGCCATGTACTCGGCTTCTGTGGTTGACAATGCAACTGTAGACTATAGTGTAGACTTCCAACTTATTGGTCCTCCAGCAAGTGTAAACACATAACCGGTGGTTGATCTTCGCTTGTCCAAATCACCGGCATAGTCAGAATCAACGTACCCAATAACACCTTTACCAAGTGTATTATCCTGCTTGAACAGTAATCCAACATCCACGGTCTTCTGAATATACCGTAGAATCCATTTCACAGCTTGCCAATGTCCTTTTCCAGGATTATGCATATACCTACTCACTATACTAACTGCCTGTGAAATGTCGGGTCTTGTACACACCATTGCATACATCAAGCTACCCACTGCATTAGAATACGGAACTTGCAACATGTATTCTCGTTCCGTATTCGTCGAAGGAGATAGTTGTGCAGAAAGCTTGAAATGAGAAGCCAACGGGGTACTTACAGGTTTTGTCTGCTCGTTCATGCCAAACTGCTGTAGTACCTTTTTCAAATACTGCTTCTGAGACAAGCTAACTCTATCATGAGCTCTATCTCTCCATATTTCCATGCCGAGAATCTTTTTAGCTTCTCCTAGATCTTTCATCTCAAACTCGAGATTGAGTTGAGTCTTCAATCTTTCAATCTCAACTTTGCTCTTAGATGCTATTAGCATATCATCAACATATAAGAGCAAGTATATGAAAGTTCCTTCTTGTAGCTTCTGAAAATACACGCAATGATCAAATTTATTTCTTGTGTACCTTTGCCCTTTCATGAACTGATCAAATCGCTTGTACCACTGCCTCGGAGATTGCTTCAATCCATAAAGCGACTTTGTCAGTTTGCAAACCCAATTTTCTTTTCCAGCAACCTTGAATCCATCTGGCTGAGTCATATAGATTTCCTCTTCCAAATCACCGTGTAAAAACGCGGTCTTCACATCAAGCTGAACTAGTTCAAGATCATATTGCGCAACCAAGGCTAGCAAAATCCGAATAGACGAATGCTTCACAACTGGAGAAAACACTTCATTGTAGTCTATTCCTTCTTTCTGAGCATAACCCTTTGCTACTAATCTAGCCTTGTATCAAATTTCATTTTTATCAGGAAATCCTTCCTTCTTTGTATATACCCATTTGCATCCAATTGCCTTCTTTCCCTTGGGTAGTGTCACCAACTCCCAGGTCTTATTTTTATGAAGAGACTGCATTTCTTCATTCATTGCTTGCTTCCACTTTACACCATCAGGGTTACTTATTACTTCTGTGTAAGTAGAAGGAACATCATCATCTGTAATTGGAAGTGCATAGGCCACTATATCATCAAAGCGAGCAGGCTTATGAATCTCTCTTCTTGGCCTTCTATATGCAATTGAATCTTGTTGCTGTAGAGGTTCTTGGGTAGGAACCTCTTCATCATTTGTCCCTTCAATATTAGCTGGATCATCGTTAACCTTTTCAAGCTCCACCTGCTGCAAAGTACTACTGGTTTTGTCATCCTTTTGTGAATCCTTGTACTTTAACATGGTTGATTCATCAAAAGTCACATCTCTACTGAAAACAATATTCCTTGTATCAGGACACCAGAGACAATATCCTTTTACTCCATCAGTTATACCCAAGAATAATGCTTTCTTTGCTCTTGGGTCTAACTTAGATTCTTTTATATGATAATATGCAGTGGAACCAAATACATGCAAAGAATCATAATCAGTAGCAGATTTACCAGTCCACATCTCCATAGGAGTTTTTCCATTTATTGCAGCTGATGGCAAACGGTTAATTAGATGGCACGCATATGTAACTGCCTCAGCCCAAAATTCTTTGCCCAATCCAGCATTGGACAACATACATCGAACTTTCTCCAGTATAGTTCGATTCATTCGTTCTGCCACCCCATTTTGCTGTGGTGTATCCCAAACAGTGAAGTGTCGCACAATGCCCTCATCTTGGCATACTTGTAGAAATGGATCGTTTTTGTACTCAGTACCATTATCTGATCAAAGTCGTTTGACCTTTCGACCAGTCTGAGTCTCCACCATCTTCTTCCATTTCAGAAATGCATCCAAAACTTTACTTTTTCTTTTCATTAGATACACCCATACTTTTCTTGAATAATCATCAACAAAAGTAACAAAATAGTGCATACCTTCCAAAGAAGCTACTTTGGTAGGTCCCCACACATCACTGTGAACGTAGTCCAGAATTCCTTTCGTATTGTGAATTGCTTGACCAAATTTTACCCTCTTCTGCTTGCCCAGAACACAATGTTCACAGAATTCCATTTTGCAAGAATTTGCACCTTTCAATAAGCCTTGCTTCACCAATGTCTGCAAAGCTTTTTCACCAGCATGTCCCAATCGCATATGCCATAATCTGGTAGCCTCTGAATCTACATCTTTTGTAGAAACTGTTGATATTGATCCAATAACTGTACTTCCATTTAAAAAATACAAGCTATTTCTTCTTGTGCCTTTCATCACCGTCAGTTGCCCAGCTACTACTTTTAGTAATCCATCTCTCAAAGTGATTGTGAGCCCTTTAGATTCTAGGGCACCTAATGAGATGAGATTTTTCTTCAGGCTAGGTACGTAGGGAACATCTGTCAAGACTTGGATTGAGCCGTCGTGATTCTTCAATTGGACTGTACCCACTCCCATTGTCTTACAAGCACTATCATTGCCCATAAGAACAATTCCACCTTCTAGCTCTTTAAGACTAGAAAACCAGTCCTTATTAGGACACATATGGTAAGTATATCCTGAATCCAAAATCCACTCATCCGTTTGACATGCCATTGCCATGCCAACCAAGCTAAAGTCTGACTCCTCATCATGCTCTGCTACACATGCATTAGAAATAGCCTTGCCCTTTTGTAGCTTAGGACAATTCTTTTTCCAATGCCCTTTTTCACGGCAAAAGGCACATTCATCTTTGGCGGGTCTCCCTTTGGACTTTCCCCTTTTACCAGATTTGCTGCTGTGTGAACGACCTCTTACTGTTAAGACTTCTGCGGTTGTATCTCTGTGATCTCTTTTATCTTTCTTTCGAGTCTCAGATCTATACAACGCACTACAGACTGCATCAAATGTGATCGTGTCCTTCCCATGAAGCAATGTGGTGGTAAGATGATCATATTCATCAGGAAGGGAATTCAACAACAATAATGCCTTGTCTTCATCTTCAAATTTCTCATCCAAATTTAGCAAGTCTGCTAAAATTTTATTGAATGAGTTCACATGGTCATTCATCGACATACCGGGTGCACACGTGAATCGATAAAGTTTCTTTTTCATATAAAGCCTATTTTCAAGACTTTTCGTTAGAAACATTTCTTCCAGTGTATCCCATAACTTCTTCGCTGATGTCTCCCTTATGACAGAGTACTTCTGCTCTTTGGCCAAACATAGGCGGATTGTACCACACGCCTGTCTATTGATCTTGGCCCACTCCTTGTCATCCATCTTGTCAGGTTTTTCTTCAAGGGCTATATCTAGCTCTTGCTGACATAAGACATCCAGGATCTCACATTGCCACATACCAAAATTATTGGTACCGTCAAATTTCTCTACTTCAAATTTTACATTTGTCACAGTAGTCCTTGCTGATGACGATGCTGCTGCCATTTTTCTCCTCAATCCCAACTACTGTATACGTGAACAGTACCGTATATGTGAATAGTGCCGTATACGTGAATAGTACCGTATACGTAAAATAGTGCCGTATACATGAATAGTACCGTAAACGGTCGTATTCCCCAAGTACGAACCTGGCTCTGGTACCAATTGTTGCGCGGAAGCGTGTGAAAGAGTAAAATTATTGTACTGAAAAAAATCACATTAAGTTCAATTCCCAGGAAAGAGAGGTAGATCACGAAGATCACTTAAATACCAAGTCTTTCCTAGCCAGAATATCCCTCTATCGTAATTTAATAGCACAATAAATCACTACAATCACATTCACAAAATATGCAAAACAAATAATAAAGAACACCAGAATTTTAACGAGGTTCAGCAAATTTTACCTACGTCCTCGGGCACTACCAAATATATTTCACTCCAAAAATTACAAGTGAAATTTACAAATAGAGAGAGAGAATAATGCCTTAAGTAGAGAATGGCAATTATGGGATGAAGAAAGTAAGCAATGGTTAGGCCTATTTATAGTTGAGGTTCAAGGATCAACTTGCAATGTCCCTATACAATTAGGGACCAAAATTGCAATTATCCCATGCCAACTTTTAACCCAACTTGCCAACCACTATTACTTTCTACTTTCGGTGCCCACCCCATTTGACTTTTCAAACAATGGTGGGTTCCAATAGATATGTTGGTGAGGTATTGCTTACATGGAAGGGAACAAAGCAAAGCTATCCACAACTTGGATTGCTACTAGCCATTGATCTCTCTTGGAACAAATTAACAGGAGAGATTCCTAAAGAATTAAGTAGTCTTCAAGAACTGGTTGTATTGAACTTGTCAAGAAACCATTTTAACGGAAAAATTCTTCAAAAGATTGGGTATATAAGACAACTAGAGGTGCTTGACCTGTCAAGAAACAAGTTTTCAGGAAACATCCCGACAAGCTTGTTTGAATTAACATTTCTAAGCAACTTGAACTTGTCTTATAATGACTTGTCTGGAAAAATTCCAACCAGCACTCAACTACAGAGCTTTGATCCTTCGTCATTTTCCCATAATAGAGGACTTTGTGGTCCTCCTATTTCACCAAATTGCTCAATGGTGGAACCACCTCCTGGCAAAGCTGCAGTAGGAAGTGAAGAAGATTGTGATGAGTTCATGAAATGGTTTTACACTGGCATGGGACTTGGATTTGCTGTGGGTTTCTGGGGGTTTTGCAGTGTTGTGTTCTTCAAGCGTTCATAGAGGCATTCATATTACCGTTACATGGATAATGCAAAGGATTGGGTTTATGTTACATTTGTTCTGCTGAAAGCAAGGTTAGTGAGGAGAATCAATGGTGTTTCAACAAGCTAATAAATTGACTTTCTTCACTCCTTAACAAAGTTCTTTCAACGTTGAGAAATATATCCTTAACTAAATAACAAATTTCTATATTATTATTTTTCAGGTCTGATTAGAACTGCAACTGAAGGTGGTTTTTCCTGCATGTGAGAAAATCTTAATAAAAACTTATAAATTAATACGTGTTTGTCTTTTTGATGATTTCTAATTTCTATATATTAAGAAGAGATTTGTGATAGCTTTCTTTCACTTTTTTTTGTAATATGTTTATGTTATATTTGGTTTGTATATTTATTTTTTTTTGTCAAAAGTAATTTTGTAACACCAATTCCAGTCTAGAAGTTATGGTCGTTACATAAAAGTTACATAAAAATCCAGTTTACTAAAAAACATATCTTCATTAACAGATTCGAAGAAACTATTGATTTATTATACTTTGAAAATGTCTACGGTTGCACTACGAAAAATCTCAGTCAAGTCCAATTTTGGAAAACACGATTAAACACATTTTTCTGTAGCGAAATTTTTAGTTAAATTGGATTTGGAAAACATAAGTCGTGTTTTGATGTTCGTGAAGTTTCCCTCTGAAATCAATAAACAGTTAAAAACGACATTTAAAAGTCCAAAATAACGGTTCAAAAATAACAAAACACAACAATCCTAATATTTAATTAGCCATAAGAACAGTAAAATATTTTATCCGAACTCTTGTCCCACCGACCCATCCATTGGAATTATTCTGTAAATATAGATGGTAGTTTTTGTGTGCATCTCTTTCCTTTTAATTAGGAGATTAAATGCTAAAGTTTAGGAGATTAGATGCTAAAGTTTAGGAGATAATTTTGGTTTCTATCTTTGTATTTTACCGTGTATATATGTTCTTGATTTTGGGTGGAATGAGTAATAGAGAAAATTCCCACAATTCTTGTTTAAAACCGGAACAAGTTACAAGAGCCACATAGGCTGACCCCTTCCACATGGCCTAGCTACACAACCATGTGGCCCAAATGGCCTACCACAAAGAAATGTGGTAGGCTGTGTCAATTTCTCAGATTTGTACCTTCAATTGTGAGAAAACATTTTTTTTATTTTTCGAGCATTCTAAGATGTATATATAACAAACATAAGAAGATAAAAGGGAAAGTCATAGAATATTCAGGAAAACAATTCAGAAAACACCATTCAAGCCGATTCTAAAGCAAATTTCCGTCAAAATTGAAGATTCCCAGTTGATTTCTTACGAGATTATCTTGAGCTTCTTTATTTCTTCTAGTTATAATGTATCTTGGATGCTTTTATTTTCAGTTATGAACTAATTTTCTAAATACCTAGGGGAGATGAACCCTATGATGGATTCTGTCTTTTAATTTTTATTTTATGCAACAAATACTTAGATCTTGTTCTCAATTATGTGTGCTTAATTCTTGGTTTGATGCTTTTAGATTATTGATCCATATGTGATGTGCTTAAATCAGAGAAGGAATAGACCTTTTTTAATAGTATGTCTTGCATAATTGAGTGGAGTTGCATGCAATCCTAGAAATAGGACGACATAAATCTATCAAATTAGAGTCAAATATTTAATAAGAATCCACAGCATGAGCTAATGTGATAATAGGGGTTTTAATTAGAAAGAAATTTCAATTAATCAACCTAGAGTCAGTTGCCCTTACTCTTGAAAAATATATTAGCGTAACTCATGGATTTCTATGGATAAAGTTACTAAGTAAAGAAATTGCATAATTTAGATTGATAGTGACAGATAAAATCTAGGTGAATTCTTTCCTAGGTATTATTTCACTTCTTGATTGTTAATCGTTTATTTTCTTATTTTGTTCTTTGTCGTGTTTGTTAGTTAATTAATTTAGTTAATTTTATTTTTTAACCAATCACTCAATTTATTCCATAATAAAAAGATGGTAATTTTTAGGTTTTTTTTCATTTTTGGGGAAAATATTTATTTATTTTTAATTTTTATGGCACCAAATTCTTTAACTCGACAAAGACAGTGGAGGCTAAAAGAGAAAATTGAAAGCATAAACATCCATAATCGTTAATTAGTGCTAACAATCACAACGTATTTTATGTTCATCTTATTTTTATATTAAAGAATTTAAGCACTAATGAAAAGGCTGACAGCTAAATCCCAATACTGTCAAATAATATATATAAATATTATTTTAAAATATTCGTCTATTTATATAACATAAGGATATGATATAGGATCATGCAAAGACTTTGGTCTTTAAATTAATAATTTTATAAATAATATAATCTATTATATTAAATTAATTATATATTATTTAAGAATTATTATGTTGAATTTACTGGCCGTAAAGAAAAAATAAAAGGATAAATTATCCTATTAATCACTCTAACTAGGGGTTATTCTTATTTTGGTCACATTTTTCTTTTGTTAACTTGGTCACTTAAAAAAGAAATTGATCAAATTAGTCACTCTACCATTAAAATCGTAATAGGAGACTAACTTTGCATTTACATGTATTCTTTTGGAATGTCAAAATTAGGAATCAGTACTCCTATTTAAAGTGACTAACAGGGTAGTTTGTTGTAATTCTAATGTGAACAAAATAAGAAATGTTTAGTCAACATTCTGTTATCATTTTATAGTGGAGTGATTAATTTAATCAATTTTAGAGTGACTAATGGGTTTACCCAAATTAAAAATTGAGTTGTGAAAAGCTTAATTGTAACGCTTCAAAATTTTATGTTTTTGAATTGTGAAATTGTGTCAAGTGAATTAGGTTGGTTCAATGGTTAAGTGATGTTTATGTGCTTAAGGTCCTATATATGTTTAAATCCTTACCTTTGAATTATTATGATTATTATTTGTTCCAACCCCTAACTTTGAATATCTAGCTTATCTATTATTTTTGTTCAACTATTGACAAGAATGAGCACGTTGGTTCAATGGTAAGACTCTTGTGTTTGGATCCTAAGTGTGCAAAGAGAAATAATTTTTTGTTCAGACTCTACTGTTGTTGTTCATACAAGTCAAAGTTTCAGTAAAATTCTACTATTGAGTAATCTGATAGGTGGTTACTACTTAAATTAGATAGGATTTTTGTTTGAATTATTCTTTTTGAGATTATAAAAAAATCCTAAAAATCTTCCCACTAATTGTCGTCCATCTCTCCCACTTCCCTCTTTCCCCATTTTGTTGCGACAAAGTCTCTCATGTCGTTCTACTTCTGCAATTATCTGTTTCTTCTCTTAATTTCGATTATCACCCTTGTTGATTTGTTGCCATTGTTCTATTTTGTTTCCCTGTGTGTGGGTTGTGCGTGATTAGGGTATATTGGTTTAGTGCGACGTTTGGTTAGTAAGTTTTTTCTATTCATATTCTTTTAAGTGTTATTATATGAAGTATGTGAGTTGGTGTGGAGTTTTGATTTAATTGTTTCAAATCTATTTAGGTGAAAATCGTACGACAAATACTTCTCCGACAATTTGAAGTGTTTTAGGAATTGACTTAGCATTGGGTAAGTGTCTGAATACATTAGTTTAGGGGTTGTTTCGTTAGAGTCATTCATTTGATCTAATGCTCCAATCTAGTTTGGACCAAAGATTTTGATTCGAATATTGTGCAATTTGATTAATCGTTTGTGTGGTGATTATTGTCTACAGACTTTGGTGCTACTGTTGTAACAACAATTCAAAAAACAATAAGTTATGTAACTTCAATCCCGAATATATGTGAACGGCCTGAAGCCGAAAAGCTTATTATTGACGCCACGCAATTGTGTGGGCCACATGGGCTGGGCCAAATAGGCCGTGTGGACCCATTTTCAATAAATTCAATTATGGTCGTATTTAAAGTGTGTTTCGAGGTTAGCTAATTAGTAGGGTATGTTATGTGTTATGTAGGACTCTGATATATGAAATCTATAGTATTGATATTGTATGTGTAACATCTGAAAGCATGTATATAGTGTAAATATTGCGTTTGATTTGTGAATTTAAGAAATCTGTTAAAGCATGATTCCTCTGCCACATTATTTCTGGCTGCCTTGTGTGCAAATTATGCATAGTGACACACGATCACTTACTTAGTGTGTGGGGTTAGATAAGTATTTATTACCCTAATTGGTGTATAGAGATGGATGAAGATGGTGTGTAGTAGATGGAGGTAAGATCTGTATCTGTAACGCCCAAAACTCGACCTAGAAGTTTAAGTTGAATCTAGAAAGGTTACACCAACGTACTGAAAATTGATTTCGTTGAGTATTCAGAAACCATTCAAAACTTTACTTAATTTGTAGCAGAAATCTTTTTAGAGTTTTAACTTTGAAAATCAAAAATTCATTTTAATTGATTTAGGTGATTTTGTAACTCTGTGTTAGAGATTATTAGTTACTGATGAAATTAGCCAAAACCAGAACAAGTTCAAAAACATATTACAATTCCAAAAGATCAAATCATATTTACATCAGTGTAAAAACAACCTGAGCTCCAATACACCATCCAATCTTAAGTTAGATGTTTACCTACACAGAAAAAGATAAAACAAAATATGAGCTACAAGCATCGTGCATAACCAAACTCAAATACAAATAAACATATTGTAACATATAATTCATAATAATGAGGAGAACTTAAGAACATTTGTATAACCAGTGCGAAACAGTTCTAGAGTATCATAGAGATTTGAACAGTGGTAGCATAGCAGAACAAGACTGAACAAAGTAAAATAAACAATTCAAAATAGAGCAGAACCAGACAGAATAGTACAAAACAATGCAAAACATAATAGAAATTGTATGTCGATGTCAATGCAGTATTGTTTTTCGAAATCAATTAGAGTGAAGATTTATCAGAAAACATCCTACCCAACTTCGTTACACACCAAAATAGAGTTCCTCAGAACCCATCCAACCAAATCACACCAACAAATAATTGTGGACAGTGCCACCTAAATTTTCGGTGAATCTGACAGATCAGAGACATGTGGTCGAGTCACTATATTGCAGTCAAGTTGTCATAATAGAGTTGTGGATAAACCACCAAATAATGCAAATTAGTAAACTGCCAGAAACTTCCTCCTTTCACATCATTTCAATCCTATGCAATATGTCATGGCATGCAGATACAGAGTCAACGTGGTAAGCATGTAGGTCATGCTATCGTACAATAATAGAATCAAGAGCCATGGGAGTTTATGCTTATAAAACAGATTTATCAAATCTCAACAAATCATATCAGATTGCTATGAAATCATATGCATGATTATAAGTTAGAATCAATACCAGTCAATTTAACATATTCAGATATATCATATTCTATGTCATAGAGTAACATAAGGCGTACCATCAGACTTAACAGAATACAGATCGTACCTAGATAAATCGCATACCTTAACGTATCCAAACAGAGGTACATTATACATTAGCCAGTTACCATTTCTAGCTTATATCAAAATAGACAAGCGTACGGATAGCAGATTCTGCACTAGCAAATCAACAAATAAAGAGTTTTATAGCTTAATACAGATCATACAAACCTTACGGAAGGCCTATTTTTGTACCGGGCGACGTTCATGGCCCGAAGGAAAATTTTAGAATATTTGCCTACATGCTCGTGTGGTTTCACACAGCCTGGAAAGCTAGCCTGTATGACTCTACACGGTCTGACAAATGCTCGTGTGCTTGCTCATGTGTCCTACACAACCTGACACATACCCGTGTCACATGTCTATGTGGTTCTAGTTCGCAAACAGTGAGTTACATAGCCTGGACACACACTCATGTGATTGGCCCGTGTTAACTCTGCACAACACATAACCACATACAGTCTGGGCACACACCCGTGTGCCTCCAATTCTTGTGAACAGTGAGTTACACAGCTTGCCACACGGTCATGTGGTGTTGACAGTTTATTTTTCGATGACTAAACTCGAAACTAAAATTGGGATTTCGGTACCCACTTGATACGGATTCGATGCAGAATCAACAAGGATGAATTCCCATCCCTAAAGGACAAGCAATTTCCCAACAAATGGTTAATTCGAAGTCACATCACTAAAAACTAACATTCCAAAATCGAAGTTACGTCGAAGAACTTTTGACACCAAAACATTAAATCGAACTTACTAGTCAGCGAATTGAACTAGAAAGGAGAAGTCAGACCTCGTAAAGAATCAGTGTAATGTAACATAGCAAAAAGAAAGAAAAGGGCAAAAAGAAAAATATAAGATAAAATAAAATAAAAAAGAAAAAGATGTACAAGAGGAGCGTCACGGCGTGCAATTGGTCAGTAGTACCACATTAACAAAAAATTAACAACGTTAGATTTGGGTATTAATTTAATTGAAAGAAAAAAAAGTTGAGAAATATCAATCTGGGAGAAAAAGTCATAAGTATCAGTCTTACAGAAATGAACAAATTTATGTACTAATTTTATATATGTAGATTGGGTTTGTTGATGGAGTTTGTTTTTAGCTGCATAGCTGATGCTAATTGTTTAAGTATTCTTCATATTGGTTTTATTATTAAAAAATTAACTTTTTACTAATTTTTTATATTATTTTAAAATTTCCCATCGATGTAGTTTCAGAAGAAAAAACTCATTGATTAAAGAATTAAAAAAAAAGAATGAAAGCAAAACAGGCCTAATCCTCAATTAGAGAGATAATAGTATCAACACCCATAATTGATTTGCTACAATTACTTTTCTTATTTTCTTTCTTCATGTGAAACAATCTTAAATAATTAAATACATCCATATAGTATGAATGCTCATATTCCAGTCAAGTTGGGTCTTTATCAAGAGGCATTTCCTCAGCTATTAGCATTCAGAATTACAACAACAAAACACAATCTCATTTGCTCTTGCTTCATATTTCATGATTACGATGTCAAGTATGAGGTCTCATAAACTTGTTTTATTAGATCACCTTTTAATATAGGCTAACATTTTTATGATAGTAGATAATGACATGTAGAATCCAAAATAATAAAATAAAATACTATTTTTTATGATCATTATGATGTCAGGAGGTATAGATATCAGCTTCTTCTAGGTTTTTTTTTTTAACAATACTTCAATAACATTCAGCTCACATTGTTAATTACAGACAATTGCTTTTCTTGCTTCGTATGAAATTGAAGAAAAAGTTGAGGGGAATTAAATTATTAAGAAAAAGTAAGTCTAGTGTGGAAAATTGAAAATTTACATTGTAAAGCTCAAGTAGAATTTAGAACAAAAGCAAAACAGGCCCTAATTAGTGCTTATAGTCAAAAAGAATTCAAGACCTATTGTTCGTTTGCTTCGTATGAAACTGAAGAAGAAAATTGTGGGTAAATTAAATTAATTGAAACAAAAAGCAAGTCTAAGTCATCAATTCAAGGTATAGTAGGACTCATAAATTTCACCCTATCACACGTTATTGAAAGATTATTCAAAGGCATGCCTTTTCTCCCTCACTATTTTCAACCCTAATTGTGCCTATGATAATTAAAACAATCATTTCATCAAAAAAAAAAAGATAATTAAAACAATCAAAACACTATTTCATTTGCTCTTGCTTCATATTTCATGATTACGATGTCAAGTACGAGGTCTCATAAATTTGTTTTATTTTTCGCAATATCTTGTCTTCTTCTTCATGAGAGAAAAGCGCTACTTGAATTTAAGCACAGCCTTCAAGCTACCGTTTTTTCAGGCAACGACGCCCTTTTTTGGATAAGTGAGGAGTGCTGTCTATGGCGTGGCGTCTATTGCAACAGCTTTACAGGATACGTTGAAATGCTTGATTTTAGCTACCAACCCTGGTTGTAGCAGGTACAATTAGCCCTTCACTGCTTAAACTACATCATTTGACTTCTTTAAATTTCAGCAGTAATGATTTTAATGGAAGTCTCATCCCAGAGTTTTTTGGTTCTTTGAAAAAATTGAAATTACTGGATCTCTCTAATGCTAATTTTAGAGGTCCAATTCCTTCTCTACTTGGAAATCTTTCAATGTTGGAGACTTTTAGATTGGGTGGCAACGGTAGGGTTTTCAATGTTGGAAAACTTGAGTGGCTTTCCCATCTTTCTCGTTTGAAAGAGGTTGATCTCAGCTTCACTAACGTGAGCAATGCCAATGATTGGTCTCAAGTCATTAGTCACCTTCCTTTGCTCCAAAAACTAAGTCTAAGACATTGTGATTGTAATACCTAATTTTAGCCCGGGCTCACATATGGAAACATAATTTTTGAGGATATGCAATCTTAGATATGATATGCAATCTTAGAATATATGATTTTGTAATCTTAGAGATTTAATTTGTAGATACCCTTTAATCTCAGCCGTTGATGTAACTGATTTGTACCATTGGATTTGGGGAGGCTCAACTATAAATAGAGGCCTCTCCCTTCATTGTAAAAAAAAAGAGGAAAGGGAGGAATAAAAAAGGGAACGATTGGCAGTTTTTAAAGGTGGTTTACTATTTTCGTTCGATTATTTTTTATTTATTTACGATTTAAAAAAAAAAAGAAGGTGACATCACTGCGAATTTTATTTATTTTTATTTAGCCCCTCCGACTTTTAATGTTTTTGTAATTAAGTTTTTTTTTTATTTTTTTAATTTACCCTTTTATTTATTTTAAATTTCAATTTGATCCACTTGAATGGCGCCGTTTTAGAGGAGAAGGGAAAATTTTCCTTCCAGCCCCTCTACGTAATTTGCGCGTTCAAATTAGTCCTTTTACTTTTATTTATTTGCGGATTTACCCCAGATTTTTTAATTGCAATTCAATTTAGTTTTTTTTATGTTCTTTTTATTTATTTTATTAATTGATAGTGTAATTATTATTTTTATTTTCATTTTTTTAAAAATATATATATGTATATTTTTATGAACATACTTATTTTTTCAGCTAATATTTTTTTAAACTAATATTTTCCTATATTTTTTAATAAATATTTTCATATTTCTTTGTATATATTTACGTTTTTTAAATGATTAAATACTCACTTTTTCTTTTTTAAAATATACCTATTTTTTATTATTTTATATATGTACGTATAATTATATTTTTTTCTTTATTTGCATAAGTATATTATGTATTATATTTATATATAAATTCTATAACCCAAAATTTTATTTGTAAATTATATGTAATATTTTTTATCTTCATAATTTCCATGTGTATATTATACGTCTTCTGATCTTTATTTATTTTGTTTGCTTTCCCATTCATTGTATAATGGTGTTTACATTTAATATTTTGCATGTCATGGATTACTGTTTTTTATTTCGTTTATTCATTTGTTTATATTATTTTTATGTCATTGATGTATTTATTATTGTTGTTATTATTATAGCATTTGTACGTATAAAATAACGTTACATCATTTTTTTACTCAAATTTTAAAATAGAAATTTTTTTTTGAGATAATGTTTGTATTTAGGATTTTCAAGGAAATTGAGCCCTAACGTATTGGGTTCCGATTTTCTTCGTTAAATCTAACAATCGAGCATTTCTCTTTAATCAAAAAAATAAAAACTCATTATTGGGAATTCAACATGTTGTGTCCTAACTATTGGATGTGACGCATTGATTTCTCGAAATGAAGATTTTTTTTAAAAATAATAAAGGAAATATTCCGAGTTTGGGATTTTAAAGGAATTGTGCCCTAACGTATTGGGTGTGATTTCTTAAATCTTAGATAAGTGGATGTTCTTTTAAAGTAAAGGAAATATTCCAAGTTTGGGATTCTAAAGGAATCGTGCTATAACATATTGGGTGTGATTTCTTAAATCTTGGATAAGTGGATGTTCTTTTAAAGTTTTATTGTACAAGTATTTTGGCCCAATTCATTTTGGGGAAAATTAGAATGCTGCGCCCTAACGCATTGGGTGTGGTATCTTCTTTCTCAGAAATAATAAGGGTCTTAATACGTAACCTTTTAAGTTTTGCTAAGGATCACGTTTTTTTCCAAATTCTCGACCTTAAGACACTAATTAATTAACTAGGTACCAATTTTGGGCGTTACGAGGGTGCTAATCCTTCCTCATACGTAACTGACTCCCGGAACCGTTTTTCTAAAACTCGTAGACCAAAGTTGTTTTTTAGGTGATCCAATCACACCTCAATAAAAGATTGGTGGCGACTCCCATTTATTTTGTTTTTTAAAGTCGACACCTAAAATTTTTATTTTTCAAAAAAATGGTTTCGACAGCTTAGCGACTCCACTGGGGACTTTTTTAAAAAAAATAAGAGAGTCGAGCCACAAAGTTAATTAACTTTTGTCTTACGGTCGAGAAAATATTTTTAAAAAAAAACTCATAACATCCTTTTTCATTCCTTACCTTCTTGTTTAAATATTGTTTGCATTATGCTTTTCATGAGTTGAACAATTTTGGCCCTTTTAAGTGGGAGTGAGAAGCTATGCCTTCGTGAGGTTTTTATCTCCGTGTAGGGTAGTGGATTGCTTCCGGGATACATCCGTACCTATGTCTTCGTGAGATTTTCATCTCCGTGCAGCCATAGGGAAATGTATTCCCCTGAACCGAACTCGATCCATATGAGCCTATAATGGGTGAGGATTGAGGAATCTGCTGGTTCGGGTACCTTTACTCTAGAAGCCAAACTTCATATAATGAACCTTAAGAATCCACCCTAGGTAAAACTATACTAAACCATAGTAGATATCCAATTAGGGATCTTTACTATTTCTTGATTATATCTTATGTTTCTATGTTATACTGACTTTTGGTGTTTTATTTGCATGACATGGCATTTCATTTCATCATAAAAGGCGTCAGTTCAGATTCGGTTGCTAGATAGAAAGCTTAACATGGAAAAAGGGTTTCTTGATAAAGTGGAGGACAATGTGGCTGTCCAAACTTGGTTTGAAACAACGCAGCAAGAAAAGGGTGATAGCCTGGCCGATGGGTATGTATCAGAATTATGGGATTTTACTCGCATCAGTGTAACTCAAAACAATTTGCAAGAGTTGAAAGAAATTTGGAATCAATGGAATAATGAGGCTAGGCAGTTATTTTACGACAATTATGGGGACTTGCCTTATTTGCTTGATGTGAAGGTAGACAAACATTTGTTTCGAGCCCTCGCCCGGTTTTGGAATCCTGCTCACAGTTGCTTCACGTTTGGGAATGTCGATTTGGTACCTACGATAGAAAATATGTGGCTTTACTCCGATGTTCAAAGTTTCAAGTGGATAGAGTTTACTCGAGAACGGTAAATGTGCCAACCTTTTCAAAGAAGCTGATAGGTATAACAAGGATGAGTGAGTAGTGGGTCACTACACGAGTTAAGCAAAAGAGGGACAGCAAGTGCATTCCTTGGAAGAGTTAGAAACGGTGCTGCAAAATTGTGAGATCCAGATCAAGCACTTGAACACAAACGGAAGTAGTAATAATGAACAGCTCCACCACTTTCAGAGTCAAGTTAGGAGTAGAGATCATCTTATGAAGGAAGCTGTGGTCTAGATTCGAGAAGTAGCTGATTACGTATAGATTTTAGCAGTACAGGCTGACATGCTAAGTATGAAGTATGAATTAGAATCGGATCGGGGGCAAGAATTAGTTTTGTTACTTAGGAAGATCAGAGTTCTAGGTACTAGGGCAAAGTCTTATTTGTAATTCACTTTATGTAAAGAAATTTACTTTCTAGTAAGGTTCTCTTATATGGAATTAAATCAAAATTGACGTCTTTTTGCATTCATGCATTGCATTACTTCATATGCATTTAAAAACATTAAAAGATTCTAATTAATTTACATCATTCCTCAGTTAATCTGGAAACCAACCAATCAACCGAACACCGTTATAGTACCCGAGTAAAGTCAGGAGGCATGGATCAAAGATTGGAGAGAATAGAGCAAATGCAAATACAGATGCAAGAGCAATTGACTGAATTTCAACAAGAAATGAGGAATCAGATGCTAGAATTCCAAATAAATATGAGCCAGATAACCCAATTATTGGGTAAAGGGAAAAGCCCAGCAGCTCACTTTGGGGATGATAATGAGGACCCTATATATTCTCCAGATTTTACCTTGATAAGTGTCCAGGCCCAACCAGACGCATGTCCACAAGAGGCACTCTTTACTATCAGATCCCGACAATATCTGACTGGTACATCGACACCAGTATATCGTCTGACAAACTCAAAATCCAATCCTGTTGCTCTTGACAATTCATCAGAAATAAAACAGGTGAAGGTAGAGCACCCAGATATTATAAAAGCCTCAAGGAATAAAGGGAATAAGGGGAAAAATGAAGGCAGATATAACAAGGGCCACTCAAGACCAATCGCTGTGGGTCGGTTAAAGACAGAAACCACCAACCATCAGGTTCCTTTAAAGCAAGAATCATATGTGAAGCCAGGTACTGAAAAGCTCCAATTCACGCCAATTTCAATGTCGTACAAGGAGCTGTATCAAAGCTTATTCAATGCGCATGTTGTTGCTCCTTTACATGTGAAACCTCCACAGCCCCCGTATCCCAAATGGTACGACACAGGTGCACAATGCGATTATCATGCGGGAATTACGAGGCACTCAATAGAGAATTGCATTGCCTTCAAAAAGCTAGTTGAAAAATTAATCAACATGGGTATTGTCAAGTTGGATGACTCATCTAATGCAGGAAATTCGCTACCCAATCATGATTGATAATGGTATGAATGCAATATATGAAGAGGTGTTGAGAAGTGTTCACATACGGAGACACAATTGAAAAGGGACCTTGTTAGATGTCTGCCCTTATAAAATTTGGGAGTGTTCTAAGTAATTGGATTGTGGAAGAAATCTCTGTAGTCTTTAGAGCTTGTTTAAAGTAATGTTCAGAACATTCTTGTTGCTTTTAGCCTAAAAACAATAGGAATTCCTTTATGAAATAGGCTCAAGTCTGAACATCATTATTCTAATAACATACATCTTTGCATTTGTGCCAATATTTTTTCATTCTTTGCGAGTAATTATTCTTTCATTCTTTTGGATTTTCTTCCACATCATTCTTTCGTTCATAATTATATTGTATAAATAATCATTCGTAAATTCACACATTCTTTTGTATATTCTTTTGCAATTACTATGGGTCCTCAGATATCAATGACATGAGTGACGCTGCTACTGACTCAGAATCTCCTTCTGAGCGAGACATGTGTTTAGAGGGATCTCATAACTTTGAAGATGTCATAGATCGTAGCCTATTTCTGGACCTGTTAAGGATGGTTGAACAAGTCGAAAAATGGATCTCACCCTACAAAGAATTATCAGGGTACATGACTTCTCCTTATGTGGGGCATGGAGGTCATTTGGTCGATCTCGCCAAAAGAGTTTGACGGTCATCAATTCATCTTTATGATCATCAATTACTTTACTAAATGTGTGGAAGCTGCTTCGTATGTCAATCATATGGAATGCCAAAAGGATCACATCTGACAATGTACTAAATTTGAACAACATCACAATATCAAAAGTTTACAGTCTGTTCACGATTAATGCCATATTGCCCAAAGAAAAGATGGCAAAAAAAAACTACTCTGCTGGGGCAATGACTTTCTCTTGGGCCCATCGTGGTTTTGCCTATTGAAGACAAGATTCTGTCACTCTGAGTTTTTAGATCTAATTGAAGAGGAATGTTCAAAGTTATCCATCATGGTCAAATGTGCCAAAAGAAAATGATGCGAGCTCACAAAAAAGGTTCGCCTTAGAGAACTCCTTGAGAGGGACCTGGTATTGAAGGGGATCTTTCCTATACAAAAAGAATTTTATCCAAGATGGGAAGGGCCTTATGTTGAAGGCCTTATATGAAAAAGTGTTGATTTTGATCAGAAGGGATAACAAGGACGTGCCTAATCCTATGAGTTCAGATTCAATCAAAATTATTTCAAAAAAAAAAAAGAAGAAAGAAAATGGAGAGGCCAAGGTGAAAACCCAGAAAGGGCGCCTTGAGACCAAAGGGGATTTGAGTTGAAAACTCGAAAAGGGCGGCTCAAATATTTGATTAGAATGGGGCAAGAGGTGATCAGAGCAGTTCAAATTTTGACCAGATGGGGGCATATGGCGATCTTGTTATACCTGAATTATCAGGAAAAGGTAGGCAACATCTTAGGGCATTGGCAGAGTACTGTGGATCTCTTAAACACATGTCAAACTCAGAAGGATCTTTAAAAAGTTTGTGCAGAGAAGTTCAAGCTGCGATATCTGGGGCACCCAATTTTCATACTATTTATGTTGAATTTGTTGTTCTTGGAATACTTCATTCTTTTCCAAGATACACATTCCCAATCAATTTCTTTGCTATCCTTGTTTACTATTTTTGATAATCTATTCCTTTCGAGCTATGCTCAGAACCAATTGTATTCTCATCCATTGTTATACCCTTTTTGCAAGCATGTTGCATTAGAATAATGATTAATGGACTAATAAAACTTTCACGAAGGAAATTTTGCATATTACTCTAGAAGTTTCTAAATAATACAGGAGCCTGAAACAAGACTATTATTTAGAACGCACCAAGTTTAAAGGTTGGAAATCTGAGAAGGAAGAGTCTAAATGAAGACTATCTCTTTGGATTTTGTTGTCAAAAACATTGATCAAACAAAATGACAGGATGTCAGATGGGTGACAAATTTTAAATCACCAAACAATAAGAAGGGGTTTCCTTGGAGAAGCTTCATTTGTGCTTGATTATTTGAAATGACACCCTAGGAATGGTGTAGGAAACCAAAGAGTTTCGCATTCTGTATCTTCGAATTGTGATAGCAGAGGATTGAGAAAAGGCCAGATATTTTTACCCTTGGGTCACGGTAGAAGAAAGAGGGTACAAATTTTGCATCCCAATGGATTAAACTTGGAGGTTCACAGTGGGGGACAGCCTGGCTAAATGTTTCTTCAGAAAAGCTAGTGAAGCAAGAAGGCGTTGTAGCACGTCAGTCATAAAGCCTTAATAAACTTCGAGTAATGACAACCTAAGAGGGATCATTCTCGGAAAAATAAATCTTACATTCATGCAAAATTCACACATGTCTAGTTAGGAGCATTTGATGCATTTTGATCATGACATCCTAATCATTAGGCATAGTTAGGTTCATTATACAGGTCATGTTCCACAGAGAATAGATCAGTGAAAGAGCAGATCTTGCCTTCCTGCATTGACAGTGGAGCAGATCGAAGACGGCGAATCTTATCTTTCCAAGATAGTGGGAAGCAGATTTAAGTCACCAAGACTTGTCTCCCTGAGCAGCAGCGGAGAAGGTTGAAGATTGTAGATCTTATCTCCCTAAGCAGTAGTGGAGCAGATCGAAGACGACGAATCTTATCTTTCCAAGATAGTGGGAAGCAGATTTAAGCCACCAAGCCTTGTCTTCCTCAAGAGCAGCGGAGAAGGTTGAAGATTGTAGATCTTATCTCCCTAAGCAGTAGTGGAGCAGATCGAAGACGGCGAATCTTATCTTTCCAAGATAGTAGGAAGCAAATTTAAGCCACCAAGCCTTGTCTCCCTGAGCAGCAGCGGAGAAGGTTGAAGATTGTAAATCCTATCTCCCTGAAGTTGCAGTGGAGCGGATTAAAACCTCAGATCTTATCTCTCTGAAGTTGCAAAAAGTAGATCGCATCTAGTCTTATCTCCCTGAAGTTGCAGTGGAGCAGACTAAGTAAGCAAGTCTTATCCTCCTGAAGTTGCAGTGGGGCAGACTAAAGATGGCAAGTCTTATCTCCCTGAAGTTACAGTGGAGCAGATTAAAGCCGATAATCCTATCTCCCTGAAGTTGCATTGGAGCGGATTAAAACTTCAGATCTTATCTCTCTAAAGTTACAGAGAGCAGATCGCATCTAGTCTTATCTCCCTGAAGTTACAGTGGAGCAGACTAAATAAGCAAGTCTTATCCTCCTGAAGTTGCAATGAGGCAGACTGAAGATGGCACTAATTCCTATACTTCTGAAGATGTACCAAGGTTCAGCACGACCGGACAAAATCGGGCATTTTTAAAGTCTTTGCTTCGTCCCTGTTACACAAGAAAGAGCAAAGAGGGGCAGCTGTAATACCCAATTTTAGCCCGGGCTCACATATGGAAACATAATTTTTGAGGATATGAAATTTTAGATATGATATGCAATCCAAGATATGATATATGCAATCTTAGATATGATATGCAATCTTAGATATGACATATAATCTTAGATATGATATGCAATCTTAGAATATATGATTTTGTAATCTTAGAGATTTAATTTGTAGATACCCTTTAATCTCAGCCGTTGATGTAACTGATTTGTACCATTGGATTTGGGGAGGCTCAGCTATAAATAGAGGCCTCTCCCTTCATTGTAAAAAAAAAGGAGGAAAGGGAGGAATAAAAAAAGGGAACGATTGGCAGTTTTTAAAGGTGGTTTACTATTTTTCGTTCGATTATTTTTTATTTATTTACGATTTAAAAAAAAAGGAGAAGGTGACACCACTGCGAATTTTATTTATTTTTATTTAGCCCCTCCGCCTTTTAATGTTTTTGTAATTAAGTTTTTTTTATTTTTTTAATTTACCCTTTTATTTATTTTAAATTTCAATTTAATCCACTTGAACGGCGCCGTTTTAGAGGAGAAGGGAAAATTTTCCTTCCAGCCCCTCTACGTAATTCACGCGTTCAAATTAGTCCTTTTACTTTTATTTATTTGCGGATTTACCCCAGATTTTTTAATTGCAATTCAATTTAGTTTTTTTTATGTTCTTTTTATTTATTTTATTAATTGATAGTGTAATAATTATTTTATTTTCATTTTTTAAAAATATATATATGTATATTTTTATGAACATACTTATTTTTTCAGCTAATATTTTTTAAACTAATATTTTCCTATATTTTTAATAAATATTTTCATATTTCTTTGTATATATTTACGTTTTTTTAAATGATTAAATACTCACTTTTCTTTTTTAAAATATACCTATTTTTATTATTTTATATATGTACGTATAATTATATTTTTTTCTTTATTTGCATAAGTATATTATGTATTATATTTATATATAAATTCTATAACCCAAAATTTTATTTGTAAATTATATGTATATTTTTATCTTCATAATTTCCATGTGTATATTATACGTCTTCTGATCTTTATTTATTTTGTTTGCTTTCCCATTCATTGTATAATGGTGTTTACATTTAATATTTTGCATATCATGGATTACTGTTTTTTATTTCGTTTATTCATTTGTTTATATTATTTTTATGTCATTGATGTATTTATTATTGTTGTTATTATTATTATAGCATTTGTACGTATAAAATAACGTTACATCATTTTTTTACTCAAATTTTAAAATAGAAATTTTTTTTTGAGATAATGTTTGTATTTAGGATTTTCAAGGAAATTGAGCCCTAACTTATTGGGTTCCGATTTTCTTCGTTAAATCTAACAATCGAGCATTTCTCTTTAATCAAAAAAATAAAAACTTATTATTGGGAATTCAACACGTTGTGTATTAACGTATTGGATGTGACGCATTGATTTCTTGAAATGAAATTTTTTTAAAAAAATAATAAAGGAAATATTCCGAGTTTGGGATTTTAAAGGAATTGTGCCCTAACGTATTGGGTGTGATTTCTTAAATCTTGGATAAGTGGATATTCTTTTAAAGTAAAGGAAATATTTCAAGTTTGGGATTCTAAAGAAATCGTGCCCTAACGTATTAGGTGTGATTTCTTAAATCTTGGATAAGTGGATGTTCTTTTAAAGTTTTATTGTACAAGTATTTTGGCCCAATTCATTTTGGGGAAAATTAGAATGCTGTGCCCTAACGCATTGGGTGTGGTATCTTCTTTCTCAGAAATAATAAGGGTCTTAATACGTAACCTTTTAAGTTTTGCTAAGGATCACGTTTTTTCCAAATTCTCAACCTTAAGACACTAATTAATTAACTAGGTACCAATTTTGGGCGTTACGAGGGTGCTAATCCTTCCTCGTACGTAACTGACTCCCGGATCTGTTTTTCTAAAACTCGTAGACCAAAGTCGTTTTTTAGGTGATCCAATCACACCTCAATAAAAGATTGGTGGCGACTCCCATTTATTTTATTTTTTAAAGTCGACACCTAAAATTTTTATTTTCCAAAAAAATGGTTTCGACGGTGATCTTCCAAGCATATCTTCTTCATCACTTTCCATTGCCAACTCTTCTACATCTCTCACCTATCTCGATCTCTCTGATAATAATCTCCCTTCTTCTGCCATATATCCATGGCTGTTTAATGTTAGCAGCAACCTTGTTTCCCTTAATCTCTCAAGTAACCGGTTGAAAGGTCCAATTCCAGAAGCTTTCGGGAACATGATGGCTATTCAAGAACTTTATTTGAGTGATAATCTTTTGATATTAGCTGAGAATCAAGTTAGGGGAGATTCCGTGTTGAATGAAATCAGAAAACTACCAGATTTTATGGTTCTAGATCTTGGGTACAACCTTTTAAATGGATCCATAAGCAAAAGCATTGGACAACTTTCCAACTTGCAAGTCTTGCGGCTTGCAGGGAATTCTTTTGATGGTGATGTGATTTCCGAAGCTCATTTCTCAAATTTCACCTACTTACAGAAGTTGGATTTATCCTACACTTCTTTAACTTTGAAACTCAACTCCAGATGGACTCCTCCTTTTCAACTGACTCAAATAATGCTTTGCTCTTGCAAGTTAGGGCCTCATTTCCCAGATTGGATTCGGACACAAATGGGCATCCTAACCCCTGACCATTATATTTCTTATGTGGAATACCTTGATATTTCGGCTTCAGGAATTTCAGATTCTCTTCCCTACTGGTTTTGGGGCTCATTTCATGGTTTAAAGTACATAAACATGTCTTTCAATCAGATCAGTGGTACTTTTCCAAATAACTCTATCCACATAAGCCATCTAGATCCAAGCTCTAATAATTTCTCAGGACCATTAACACGTTTTTCTTTAGACTACAATATGGGGACCATTAACCTTTCCAAAAACAAGTTTACTGGTTTAGTCTCTCCAATTTGCAATTTTACTGGTGCAGTTTTTTTTACATTGTTTGATCTCTCAAATAATCTATTTTCTGGAGTGGTTCCAGACTGTTTTGGAAGTTTCCCGTTTTTAACAGCTTTGAATTTGGGTGATAATAGTTTCTCAGGCTCACTTCCAAGCTCCTTAAGATCTCTGATTTCTCTTGAAATGCTAAGTTTACGTGGTAATAAATTCTCTGGAGTATTACCTTCATCTTTACAGAATTGTGCCAAGTTAAAATTTCTCGCCTTGAGTGATAATGAATTATCAGGAGAAATACCTATGTGGATCGTTCAGAAGCTTTCATCGTTGGTTTTTCTTAGCCTTCAAGGGAACCAGTTCAGGGGAAGGATTCCCCATCAACTTTGTGGATTGAAAAATCTACAAATCTTGGACCTCTCGGTAAATAAAATCTCTGGTACCATACCACCATGCCTCAATAATTTCACTTCCATGGCAAAAAAAGTGAGTTTAGATCGAAGGATTGAGCATCACATCTTAGATACTGGACCTAGATTTTTATCTCCGGAGGGTGTGAACGGTGAGTTTATATGGATCATTCAGGTTAGATATGTTGATGAGGCATTGCTTACATGGAAGGGAACAAAGCAAAGCTATCCACAACTTGGATTGCTACTAGCCATTGATCTCTCTTGTAACAATTTAACAGGAGAGATTCCTGAAGAATTAAGTAGTCTTCAAGAACTGGTTGTATTGAACTTGTCAAGAAACCATTTTAACGGAAAAATTCTTCAAAAGATTGGGCATATAAGACAACTAGAGGTGCTTGACTTGTCAAGAAACAAGTTTTCAGGAAGCATCCCGACAAGCTTATCTGAATTAACATTTCTAAGCAACTTGAACTTTTCTTATAGACTTGTCTGGAAAAATTCCAACCAGCACTCAACTACAGAGCTTTGATCCTTCGTCATTTTCCCATAATAGAGGACTTTGTGGTCCTCCTATTTCACCAAATTGCTCAATGGTGGAACCACCTCCTGGCAAAGCTGCAGTAGGAAGTGAAGAAGATTCTGATGAGTTCATGAAATGGTTTTACACTGGCACGGGACTTGGATTTGCTGTGGGTTTCTGGGGGTTTTGCAGTGTTGTGTTCTTCTAGCGTTCATTGAGGCATTCATATTATCGTTACATGGATAATGCAAAGGATTGGGTTTATGTTACATTTGTTCTGCTGAAAGCAAGGTTAGTGAGGAGAATCAATGGTGTTTCAACAAGGTAATAAATTGACTTTCTTCACTCCTTAACAAAGTTCTTTCAACGTTGAGAAATATATCCTTAACTAAATAACAAAGTTGTATATTATTATTTTTCAGGTCTGATTAGAACTGCAACTGAAGGTGGTTTTTCCTGCATGTGAGAAAATCTTAATAAAAAACTTATAAATTAAGACATGTTTGTCTTTTTGATGATTTCTTTTTGTTTTTTGAATAAATTCTTTTGATTATTTCTAATTTCTTTCACTTTTTTGTAATACGTTTATGTTATATTTGGTTTGTATTTTTATTTTTTTGTCAAAAGTAATTTTGTAACACCCAATTCCGGTCTAGAAGTTATGGTCGTTACGTAAAAATCCAGTTTACTAAAAAACATATCTTCATTAACAGATTCGAAGAAACTATTGATTAATTATACTTTGAAAATGTTTACTGTTGCACTGCGGGAAAAATCTCAGTCAAGTTCAATTTTGGAAAACACGATTAAACACATTTATTTGCAGCGAAATTTTTAGTTAAATTCGATTTGGAAAACATAAGTCGTGTTTTGAAAATCTATCGTTTTGATGTTCGTGAAGTTTCCCTTTAAAATCAATAAACGGTTAAAAATGACATTCCCAAAATGTCTAAAACAGTTCAAAAATAACAAAACACAACAATCTTAATATTTAATTAACCATAAGAAAAGTATAATATTTTATCCGAACTCTTGTCGCCCCGACCCATCCTAAGTCTGAGGGTTACCTTAAAGTAGCAAATAAGCAAAGAATGAGTTTCGAAACTCAGTGTGTAACATATCATATCATCAATAGAAATTAATTAGACATATATCAAAAATAAAAACCATATAAGAACACAATAGATGTAGATTTACAATCATACCCCTATCCGCTACACACCATCTCCAACCATCCAACACACCATATAGGATATTGAATACCCATCCAGCCCTACACATCTTTTAGTGTTGGTATGACATTTTTTAGAATATTTGCATCTTGGCTGCCAATTCATTAAGCGATTTATTGCCTTTTACAAAGATATGTGTGATTGTGCCACTAGATATGACAAAGATATATTTGCTCACACTTCCCCGATATACACAAGTCCCACCCCAATGCACAAACAAAATTTATCATATATCAGATATCAAAATTTATTTGACAGTATATATGCATTATTTTGTTGTGCTTTGATAAGTGCTAAAAGTAAAATATTTTAACCTCATTCTTAGTACATTTTTGGGTGATTATTCGATTTTAGTGATGAATTTTATGCTCTTAATCTTTTAAATTCATGTTTTTATACTTAGGAGAGCATTTGAGACCAAAAGAAGTGAAAAACGAGCGAAAATAAAAAAAATCGGAACAAATTACAAGAGCCACACAAGCTGAACCCTTCCACATGGCCTAGCTACACAACCATGTGACCCAGAAGGCCTACCATAAAGAAATGTGGTAGGCTGTGTCAATTCGCAGATTTGTACCTTCAATTGTGAGAAAACATTTTTTTTATTTTTCGAGCATTGTAAGACGTATATATGACAAACATAAGAAGATAAAAGGGAAAGTCATAGAATATTCAGGAAAACAATTCAAAAAGCACCATTCAAGCCGATTCTAAAGCAGATATCCATCAAGATTGAAGATTCCTAGTTGATTTCTTAGGAGATTATCATGAGCTTCTTTATTTCTTTCAGTTATATTATATCTTGGATGTTTTTATTTTCAATTATGAACTAATTTTCTAAATACCTAGGGGAGATGAACCCTATGATAGATTCTGTCTTTTAATTTTTATTTTATGCAACAAATATTTAGATCTTGTCTCAATTATGTGTGCATAATTCTTGGTTTGATACTTTTAGATTATTGATCCATATGTGATGTGCTTAAATCAGAGGAGGAATAGACCTTGTTTAATAGTATGTCTTGCATAATTGAGTGAAGTTGCATGCAATCCAAAAAATAAGACGGCATAAATCTATCAAATCAGAGTCAAATATAAAATAAGAATCCATAGCATGAGTTAATTTGATAATAGGAGTTTTAATTAGAAAGAAATTTCAATTAATCAACCTAGAGTAAGTTGCCCTTACTCTCGAAAAAGATATTAGCATAACTCATAGATTTCTATGGATCAAGTTACTAAGTAAAGAAATTGTATAATTTAGATTGATAGTGACAGATAAAATCTAGGTGAATTTTTTTTAGGTATTATTTGACTTCTTGATTGTTAATCGTTTATTTTCTTACTTTGTTCTTTATCGTGTTTGTTAGTTAATTAATTTAGTTAATTTTATTTTTTAACCAAACACTTGATTTATTTGATTAAATAATAAAAAGATAGTAATTTTTAGTTTTTTTTTCATTTTTGGGGAAATTATTTATTTATTTTTATTTTTTATGACACTAAATTCTTTAACCCGACAAAGACTTTTTTTTTTTAAATTTCCTGTGATTAATAATTTATAAATTCTATAGTTTTTAGTCATTTAACACGAAATTTTCTTGCATTGCAAAAAAATGCCACAACACACGACATCAACTGATTCATGTCATGACGTATGGCCTAAAAATGCTCTTATTTTTCCTTTAGCATACATGACGTCGCAACGTTAGCTAATCCATTTGTGAGGTCAGCCATATCATGACTTAGCCACAATCTCATCACGATGTCGGGCATTGATCAACACCATTCATGATGTCTTGATTTTAGCTGATCCAAATCACGACTTGGCCTTTGCCGTGTCATGACGTTAAAGGCTATTTTCTACCATCTGCCTTGAAGTGAGAGTTTCTCTTACAACCAAACACAAAACATAAAAATTAATATTAAACCTTAAAAACACTTAAAATGCATGAAAATAACTTAATTCCATTACTAAATTGTAAAATCCTAAAAATTAAAAAACACCACTAAATGTAAGATTTTTGAGACCTACAAAAACAAATTTCTACTCAAAAAATATAAATTTTGTATATAACAATGAGTAGAGTTGAATCCATAGGATCAAGTGATAATTCCATTTATTTAGTAAAAGAAAATAAAAACAAAGGGTTTAAATTTAAAATTAAAACTATGTAATCACAAAATAAAATATAAGAAAAACCAATATGTTGAAAATCTAACAAAAGGAAAAATCTTCATTTGATTCATGAGTTTGATTATCAATGCAAAGATAGATTTAGTGTTTTTTAATAAATTAAATTTAGTTGCCGATATCACGCCTAACAACTAATCTTTCCTTACTCGTTGAAATTATTTCCGTTATCAATAAACAATCCTATAAGTTCTAGCCTAGGATTTAGCTGACCAATAGTTTTACCTAATTCTAAGCAATCAACACAAGTGGAATTCATTTAGAATCAATTAAATAATTACAAGTTTTTCTATTTTAATTCGCAAGACAAAATATTTTAACAATTGAATTCGTTTGGTGCTTTGCCCTTTATTAATAAATTTTTATTTGCTGAGCTCAAAAAAAGAAAAAAGAAAGAATAGTTGCAATGTGTTTTTGGTGGTGAGTTAGGAGATTGAAGAAGAAAGTCTAAGTCAGGTATAGTGGGCCTATCAAATTTCACCCTATCACACGTTATTGAGACATTATTCACATTGGATCGTAAAGTCATCAACTAAAGAAGAAAATTGAAAGCATAAACATCCATAATTGCTAATTGGTGCTTATAAGATTAATCCCATCAATTTATCATTCCTATTTTTGTCATCATTTTCTTTTATTAATTTTATCACCCAAAAAAGAAATCTATCAAATTTGTCACTCTACCATTAAAATGGTAATAGAATTCTAATTGTGCATTTACATGTATTTTTTTGGGGGTGTCTGTTAGAATTAAGTGATCCGAATCCTTATTTAAATAAAATATTGTGATAAAATAAAATAAAATTAAAATCCCTATAGAACTACACTTTTTTATTTTATTTTATTTTAAAATAAAATTTTTTAATCCTTATTAAACTCCATCTATTTGATATTAATTAGAAAAATGTGTTTCAATCTTACTACACTCCTATTAGAACATGATTTTACAAGCCTATAAATAGACATAATCTACTCCTCTTGTAATTATTCGAATTTGATGTGTACATATATATTTTATAATTCATACATATACATAATTTTTATATCTTATAGCTTAAAATTATCTACATGCATACGTACATTTTTATTTATTTATTTATTTAAAACTAAATATATATATGCATATTTTTTATATTTCATAACTTAAAAGCTTTATACATATACCTTCATAGATTTTTATATTTTAAAATTATATCTATACATATATTTTTAATTCATTTTATAACTCAAGACTGTATATACATACATATATTTTCATATATATATATATTACATAGTTTATTTATTTTATTCATTGTTATGATTGTTACTGGGTGCTTATAACACTACACCAAAACAGGTTTTTAGCGGCGTTTTTAGCGGCGTTTGGATAAAAAATGCCACTAAAAATAAGCATTAGCGGCGTTTTTCGAAAAGCGCCACAAAAAGCCTAAGCCCAACGACACTGTTTTCTAAGTTTTTGGGGCCTTTAGCGGCGTTTTAGAAAAAGTGCCGCTAATGCTGGGGCCTTTAGCGGCGTTTTTGAGGAAGCGCCGCTAATGCTCGGGCATTTAGCGGCGTTTTTGACTAAGTGCCTCTAATGCTCGGGACTTTAGCGGCGTTTCTGAAGAAGCGCCGCTAATTCTCGGGCCTTTAGCGGCGTTTTTGACGAAGCGCCGCTAATGCTCTGGCCTTTAGCGGCATTTTTGAAAAAGCGCCGCTAATGCTCCGGTCTTTAGCGGTGTTTTTGAGGAAGCACCGCTAATGTTCCAGTCTTTAGCGGCGTTTTTGAAAAGCGCCGCTAATAATAAAAAAATCTAAAACCATTTCAATTATCTCATTGTTTGATATATTCTCAAGTAATGTTTCAATTATAAATTTTTTATTATAAGTTGAAAAAATTGATATTTCGTTGTATTTATTATATATGATAACAAATTTACATTTAAATGATAACAAATTATATTGTTTAATACAAAATGTTTTTATTAAAGAGAAGTCCTAACTCCTAACTATTTATTATTATTTTTCAATCACAGTTTATTTAAACTACTTTACTAGAAAATATATTAAATTATGAGTAAAATAAAATATCATAAAACTTAAATTATTGTGTTGTAAAGAATAAAAAATAGAATAATTTTTTTAAGAATAATAAATTTTGATAGTTTGATTAAATAATTCAAATAAGGTAATATAAAACACCAAATATCGTGATAAATAATATTATATATTGATAATTTTATTACCAAAAATAATTTTATATTTAGTTAATCAAACATGAACACAACAATGACCTAATAGTACCTAATCAAGAGTAAGAACTGAAAATGAATGAAAAGGGACAAATGAGGTTGTTACTTGGTCTAATACCCACTAGAAATAATGAATAGGGTTTAGGGTCTAGATTAATTAATGTGTTAATTTATAAATTAAATAAGGTTTAGGGGTTATGGGTTAGAGGTTAGGGGTTGGGGGTTATGCGTTATGGGTTTAGGGTTTTAAGGTTCAAGGTTAAGGGTTCAGGGTTTAGGATTTAAGGGTTAATGGTCGGGTTAGAGTATAGTATTTGATTTAATTTCTGTTTTTTAAATTATATATATTAAATAATAAGGATTAGTAGTTAGTGGTTAGTGGTTAATTGGGGTAATTAGGGTTATGAGTTTGGGATTAGAGGTTTAGAATTAGAGATTTAGGGTTTAGAGATTTGGGGTCGAGTTAGGGTTTAAGGTTTAGGGTAATTAGTATTTTTTAATTTATTTATTAAATAAGTTTTTATATAAGTGTAAAAGATATAAAAAATTGTAAACATTATTAATTTTTATATAAGTTTTCATACTAATTGAATATAAAAATTTGAGATTTGGCGGCGTTTATAGCAAAAAACGCTGCTAATATATATTCGAATTTTTAAAAACGGTGCCGTTTCATTAGAATAATTGAATTTTATATTGGCGTTTAAGCCAAAAATCGCCACAAATTTATGTTCTAAATTTTCTATACGGCGTCGTTTAATTTGAGGAATAAAAATTTTATACCGGCGTTTTTCCATATGATTTTAAATATGTCAAAACGATGTTGTTTTCGTAAAGAATGAAATATTTTTGTGGCGTTTTACTGAAAGCGCCGCAAGTATAAAGAGCATTTTATCAATGCGGCGCCTTTTATGTCCTGGATTAAAATATTTTAGTGTCGTTTTGTAAGAAAACGCCGTAATACTTATTAAATTTTGCCAATGCCCAATTTAAGGTTTAGGGGTTAGGGGTTTAAGAGTTAGAAATTTAAGGTTTAGAGATTTAGGGGTCAGGTTAGGGTGTTGGGTTTAGATTAATTATTTTTTTAATTTATATTTTAAATATGTTATTATATAATTATAAAAGAGATAATAATAAATTAAATATATTAAAATTATGAGTATAGTTTAAATTATTTAAGAAATATATAATAGATAGACTTTATATGTATTGGCATATGGATTTAAAAATATATTAAAATTTTCAGCAGAGCAAAACGACGTCGTTTTATACAAAATAAAATAATTTTCAGCATAGCAAATAATAAGCAATAGCGCATTTTTCTGAAAAACGCGGTCAAAAAAATTAAAACCCCACCCACTCCCAAAAAATAATTTTTGACTACCCGCTCATTACTCCCTCTTTTTCTCATATCTATCGAGCGCCCTAAATGCCCCCAAATAAAAGTTTGTACTTAATTCTTTTTCTCTTTCAATCTCAAAATTTGCCCCCAAATTTCCCATTTTCCCTTTCAATCAGATCTTCATGAATAAGAAGAAGAAAATCAGTACTTTCTTTCCATTGAAGAACTAGAAATGAAACAGGATTTCAAGGGAAAATGTCAAGAGAAAAACTAAGAAGAGCCGCACTTCCTCCTGTTCAAGAGGTGTTCTTATTTATTTCTATTGCTTTCAGTATATATTTCTTTAATTATTTTTGTTGATAATAGTTGTAGGGGTTTGAGTGGTGATTCTTTACAAGGTGTGGAGTTGCTGGTGCTACGGCGGAGGAGGAGAATGGAGTGACAGTTGTTGGGATGAGTGCTGGAAAGCGGAGATGGGGAAGACCGTCGAGGAATCAAGTGAGAACCACGTCGTCATCGGCGCCGCTGCCACCGCCTCAAAGGAAGGATGAGGATGATGAAGAAGATGTTTGTTTTATATGCTTCGATGGCGGCAGTCTCGTGCTTTGTGATTGACGGTGAGTTTGGAAATTTTTTAACATTCACAATGGAATGCTAAACTTACAGAAGGTGGCACTTCTTGAGGTAAAACAAAATGATAACAGTGCTTTTTTAATGAAAGCTTGTCCTTCTGGCTGGGCTAAATATGAAGTGAAAAAGCTCTTAAAATTAACCTGATATATCAGGTTGAATACACATCTTTAAATCAAGAATTGCAAGACATGGAAGCTCGTTTTCGTCGTGGACAAAAGAAGTCCCCAGAAGAAGCAAATCAAATGCTTCAGGTAAATATGATGAGGATGTAACTTTCTGAACTCTGTCTTGCAAATTATATTTTTTGGTTTATTTCCATCTAGCCAGTCTAGAAAATAAAATGCATCTTACCTATTTGTTTTCAGTACCTCAAGTAATCTACTGGAATGTGGGTTTCTATATCATTAAGAACATTCTGAAGTCAACAGTTCAAAATGTAATTAATATCTAGTTATAGGCATAATCTGTGGCCATTAGTTGTTCCACCAACTGTAATTAATGTAAGAGGCAATGGCTTAAAGATGGTGATGTTAGATGCAGGCATGGCAGGAGGAAGTGGAGCGTGCACGCCAAGGTCAAAGAGATGCTGAGAGCAAGCTCTCTTCATTAGAGGCAAGTATTATCATTGTACATTTATATCAAGATTATTTTGTTTTCTTTTGCTGGCTGATTTGTGGATTTATTTTCTCTGATCTATTTGTCTGGCTGCAGGCTAAAGTGCAGAAAATGAGGGTTGAAATGGCTGCCATGAAGAGGGATGCTGAGCATTATTCACGCCAGGTAACTGTTAAGATTGATTCACCTTTTAATTAGAAATGTGGTTGTCAATTGTATTGATGATGTATAAACTGAAAGCGCTTATTATAGTGACTGTTGAACTTAGTGAAGCCTTAAATTTCATTGCTTATTTGATTTATGTAGTTGTATATCAACTATCAAGTTATATGGCACTGATTTACTGTTGTTGATATCTTATTTCTTAAATTTTCCATCTCATCTGAAACTGTGATGAAATTCAGTTCATCAGTTGCTTTCCATATGCTAGTTTATAAAGTATATTTCAAACCAGGCATTATTTTATTTTCTAACCCTCATTTTTTAGCATACTTTTCTTAACATGGAAGAATAAGCTATGGTTTTGACCTTGATGTTGATGGAAGTCGCATTATTTAACACCAAAACCCATATTTTACGGGTTTTTCAAAGAAGAAAAATGCTGAGAATAGATGGTCTCTGCAAAAAGATGGGCTACAAGGACGCCAAGTTACTGATGCTTTACGGGTATTAGATTTATCCTTTTTCATCTTTTTCTTGTGTGTTCCTAGCTTTCACTGTAAAATGGGATAGCTAATTATATGGTTTCTGCATGCTCCAAATTCCTGAAAAAAGGTTGAGAACATTGGCAAGTAAATTTTTAGAGAAAGTTCTATGAAGTTTTTTATGAAATCTTTCCTCACTGTTGAAGTCGAGTTCGTTGTAAACGCCTACTTTTAAAATATATATACATTTGTTTCAATTTATTCTGTTGAGTTTACTTGAAAATTTGTGGAATTATGTATTACTTGCTTTATTTTTTAATAGCTTATACTGTTAGTGAATTAGATAGATTTACTCCCTGTTATACCTATATTTAAGTTGAAATTATATATATGCCTTTGCATTCCAAATATGAAAAATTGGAAATTAGGCATAGCCTATTGAAATTGGTGTTTTGATATGAATGTGTTATGCTTCTGTTTGTGCAAATCTACATCGTACCATGGTAGGATATTCAACATTTGAGTTTGTGTTGAACAAATATGCAATGGAAGTGCTTTGTAGGATTATCAAAGGAATTCTCACCAATAGGGTTTGTTTTACATGATTTTTTATGTGCAATTGTTTTTACTATCAAATTCTTGCTCATATTTTAGTTTAATAGCTTTTCATTTTTGAGATGGTTATAATGGGGGTTTTATTCTACCAATCAGTTGGTGGGTCTTTTTTTTGTCCTTTTTCATTTTCTGCTTTTTTTTTCTGGTTTTGTAATGGTGAATGCAGTATGGTTGATGGTTTTGCAGGGGAAGAAGTTCTATTAATAGGTATTTACAATGGAAGAGTGGTAAGGTTTGGAGCAAGTCATTTTCAGCTGGGGATGATTCTTGTAATTCTTATTCTGAATTGGAGGTAATTTGCAATAGCTAATTTTATTATGTTCCTTAAAATTTCCAGAATCCAAATTATTATGAGGGGAAATTGTTAATTTTAATAAGAGAGCAAGGGTTTTTATTATGAATTTATGATATATTTGTTTAGGTTTGTTGAAAAGAGTTTTAGATTCTGAAATCATGTTGTTATACCAGGATGGTAAGTCCCATGAAAAGAGTTTTAGATTTTGAAATCATGTTGTTATACCAGCAAAGAAGCATCGGCATAACAATAGACTTTTAAGGGGAGACATATGAAAACATGAAACAATTGTTTACTCGTTGAGAATTAACGGTTTTGCTAATGAATGACATGCCGTTATCATGATATACATGTTTTGATTTTCTTTTTTTTCTTACCGGTAACAGCCAGCTTTGTGCAGGATTTATATCTCATTCTCATGCAATATGCTACCATTTGGGTGATACAGGTTAAAAAGTTGCAGCAGCAGTTGCAGAAAGAGACCAATTTGCACTTAGCTCTAGCAAGTGCTGTTCAACATTATGGTTCACCTTCTTCTAGTTCTCCAGGCAAGCTTCCAGATAAGGTCAGTCTCCTTCTATGGGATTTTTGTTCTTTTTTTATTTTCTTTTCTCAATTTCTGAAACTTGGATTTCAGGCCCAGGAGCTTTTAGATAGCATAGCTGTTCTCGAGATTACCGTAGCAAAGTTACAGCAAGCATTACACCAGGGACCATGTTAATTTTGTTGGCTGGAAGGTTTATAGGGAAGAGAGTTGTTTTCTTGAAGCAACTTACGTCTGGGCTCCTTTTGGTCACCGGTGGGCATTACATATTTTACTGCTATCCTTGTTTCGTCATTGATTTGCTTACTTCTTGAAAATATTGGATGTATGATATATGTTATTCAATTGCGAGCTGGATATATGACCATGTTTGTTAAAACCCTTGTTATTGATTTCTGCAGTATTACTTCCATAGTTTCTCACTTGGATTATTTTCTAGAAGCTACTTTTATCTTATAGATAAGATTTGATGGTAGCAAACCAATTTAACATTTAATATGCCCGAGATTGAGTGATGCTATCTTGAAATTTAATGCTTCAGAAAAGGATAAACGTGGTGAAAAATATTGATTCACTATAAAATTGATTTGATTAAAAGTATATTAATTTAAATAATATTTTTTATTTATCCTTAAAAGTATATTTAAAGTTTAAATTAAAAAAATAAAACATAATATAATATTTATTATAAAAATAAATATTATTTGATTAAAATAAATTTTTTTAAATGTTATGTTTTTAGTGGCGTTTTTGCAAGAAGCGTCGCTAAAGGTTTGTTCTATAGTGGCGTTTGTGGTAAAAACGCCGCTAAAGGTTTTCAGCTATAGCGGCGTTTGTGGGAAAAGCGCCGCTAAAAGTCATGGTCTTTAGCGGCGTTTTCCAACAAAACGCCGCTAAAGGTCATGGTCTATAGTGGCGTTTGTAGTAAAAGTGCCGCTAAAAGTCGTGGTCTTTAGCGGCGTTTGTAGGAAAGCGCCGCTAAAACTCATGGTCTTTAGCGGCGTTTATTGCTGAAAACACCGCTAAAGTTAGTATTAGCGGCATTTTTTTGCGGCGCTTCGAAAAACGCCGCAAATTGTTTTAATGGCGCTAAAAAGCGCCGCTAAAAGCCTATTTTGGTGTAGTGTAATTATTTATTCATTCATATGCACTATTACTAAAATGTATTTTAGTTCTAATTATTTATTTACTTGTTATTTTATATGTAATCGCTTTGTCCCTTTTATTTTGTTTACTTATTATTTTGTTATTACTCGCATTATTCATACTTACATTATCGAATTCATTATTGTTTTGTTACGAGCATTAACACCGTGTTTTGATTTCTACTAATACGCGTTAAATTATTTTTCATTCAATGTAAATTATGACTTTTGAATAAATAAAATTTCGTATTTAGATTTGAGAAAGTCGTACCCTAATTTACTGGTTTTGATTTTTGCAATAAATCTAAATACACGAATCTCTTCAAACTTAAGTTTCAAACGGTCTTGGAAATTAAGAAAAAATCAAGTCTTAACTTACTGGGCATGAACCATTTCTTTAAAATCTGAGATAGCTAAATATCTTTTAAACAAGCAATTTTTTTAGCATTCATTCGCGAATTGGGAATTCGAGACGTTGTGTCCTAACTTACTGGATATGATTCTCTTTCTCGATTAACGCGAAATATGCATTTTTTTTCGAAAATTTTCAACGTTTCAATACAAGGATCGTATTTTTAAAATTCTTCAAAGTTTTCAATTTTCGATACTAAGATATTAATTAATCAATAGGTGTCAATTTTGGGCGTTACGAGGGTGCTAATCGTTCCTCGTACGTAACCGACTCTCGAACCCATTTTTCTAAATTTCGTGGATCAAAATCGTCGTTTTAATAAAATCAAATCATTTATTAAAAACAACCACTTTTCGAGGTGACCCGATCACACCTCATCAAAAAGATTGGTGGCGACTCCCGTTTTTGTTTTCATTTTCAAAATCCAAGTCGACCCCGTTTTATCAAAAGAAATGGTGTCAACATGTGTAATTTGAAACTGCTATGAATGATTGAATGGTTATTAATTAATGAATACGTCATATTATAGATTAAGGTGTTACAATGACTTCCATTCAAACACTATATTTTTCTTACCAATTAGCAACTACTCGTTTCAAGAAAAAGGAAAACCACAAAACTCTAAATCAATGTTGAAGTCATCCATTAAAGGTTTAATACATCCATATAGTATGAATGCTCATGTGCCATTCAAACACTATTTCATTTCTTGTTGCTTCATATTTGATGATTACGATGTCAAGTAAGAGTTCTCATTAACTTGTTTTATTTTTTGCTATATCTTGTCTTTTTCTTCAGGAGAAATGCGCCGAAGCAAGCGTATTGTGCAAAGAGAGTGAGAAAAAAGCGCTACTTGAATTTAAGCACAGCCTTCAAGTCATGGATTCGTTAGGCGACGATACCCTTTTTTTATGGGATACTGAGGAGTGCTGTTTTTGGCATGGCGTCGAATGCAACAGCCTTACGGGATACGTCGAAATTCTCGATTTTAGCTTGAAATCTTGGGTTGTAGCAGGTACGATTAGCCCTTCACTGCTTAAACTACATCATTTGACTTCTTTAAATTTCAACAGTAATGATTTTAATGGAAGTCTCATCCCAGAGTTTTTTGGTTCCTTGAAAAAATTGAAATTACTGGATCTCTCTAATGCTAATTTTAGAGGTCCAATTCCTTCTCTACTTGGAAACCTTTCAATGTTGGAAACTCTTAGATTGGGTGGTAACGGTGGAGACGTGACGTTTCGCCATAATTTCAAAAAAATGTTCAGTGTCGGAAAACTTGAGTGGCTTTCCCATCTTTCTCGTTTGAAAGAGGTTGATCTCAGTTTGACTAACCTGAGCAATGCCAATGATTGGTCTCAAGTCATTAGCCACCTTCCTTTGCTCCAAAAACTAAGTCTAAGACATTGCGATCTTCCAAGCATATCTTCTTCATCACTTTCCCTTGCCAACTCTTCTACATCTCTCACCTATCTCGATCTCTCTGATAATAATCTCCCTTCTTCTGCCATATATCCATGGTTGTTTAATGTTAGCAGCAACCTTGTTTCACTTGACCTCTCAAGTAACCACTTGAAAGGTCCAATTCCAGAAGCTTTCGGGAACATGAAGGCTATTCAAGAACTTTATCTGAGTGATAATCTTTTGGTACTAGCTGAGAATCAAGTTAGGGGAGATTCTGGGCTGAATGAAATCGGAAAACTACCAGATTTTAGCGTTCTAGATCTTGGGTACAACCTTTTAAATGGATCCATAAGCACAAGCATTGGACAACTTTCCAACCTGCTTGTCTTGCGGCTTGCAGGGAATTCTTTTGATGGTGATGTGATTTCCGAAGCTCATTTCTCAAATTTCACCTACTTACAGGAGCTGGATTTATCCTACACTTCTTTGACTTTGAAATTCAACTCCGGATGGATTCCTCCTTTTCAATTAAGTCAAATAAAGCTTTGCTCTTGCAAGTTAGGGCCTGGTTTCCCAGATTGGCTTCGGACTCAAATGGACTTCCTACTGGTTTTGGAATACCTTGATATTTCTGCTTCAGGAATTTCGGATTCTCTTCCCTACTGGTTTTGGGACAAATTTCAGGGATTACCGTACATAAACATGTCTTTCAATCAGATCAGTGGTACTTTTCCAAATAACTCTATCCACATAATCCAACTAGATCTAAGCTCTAATAATTTCTCAGGACCATTACCACGTTTTTCTTTAGAATTTGTTGTTATCGGGACCATTAACCTTTCCAAAAACAAGTTTAATGGTTCAGTCTCTCCAATTTGCAATGTTAATGATGAAGGCTCTTTGGCATTGCTTGATCTCTCAAATAATCAATTTTCTGGAGTGGTTCCAGACTGTTTTGGAAGTTTCAGTCCTTTAACAGCTTTGAATTTGGGTGATAATAGTTTCTCAGGCTCACTTCCAAGCTCCTTAGGATATCTGATTTCTCTTGAAATGCTAAGTTTACGTGGTAATAAATTCTCTGGAGTGTTACCTTCATCTTTACAGAATTGTGCCAAGTTAAAATTTCTCGACTTGAGTGATAATGAATTATCAGGAGAAATACCTATGTGGATCGGTCAGAAGCTTTCATCGTTGGTTTTTCTTAGCCTTCAAGGGAACCAGTTCAGGGGAAGGATTCCCCATCAACTTTGTGGATTGAAAAATCTACAAATCTTGGACCTCTCGGTAAATAAAATCTCTGGTACCATACCACCATGCCTCAATAATTTCACTTCCATGGCAAAAAAAGTGAGTTTAGATCGAAGGATTGAGCATCACATCTTAGATACTGGACCTAGATTTTTATCTCTGGAGGGTGTGTATGGTGAGCCTATATGGATCATTGAGGTTAGATATGTTGATGAGGCATTGCTTACATGGAAGGGAACAAAGCAAAGCTATCCACAACTTGGATTGCTACTGGCCATTGATCTCTCTTGTAACAAATTAACAGGAGAGATTCCTGAAGAATTAATTAGTCTTCAAGAACTGGTTGTATTGAACTTGTCAAGAAACCATTTTAACGGAAAAATTCTTCAAAAGATTGGGCATATAAGACAACTAGAGGTGCTTGACCTGTCAAGAAACAAGTTTTCAGGAGACATCCCGACAAGCTTGTCTGCATTAACATTTCTAAGCAACTTGAACTTGTCTTATAATGACTTGTCTGGAAAAATTCCAACCAGCACTCAACTACAAAGCTTTGATCCCTCGTCATTTTCCCATAATAGAGGACTTTGTGGTCCTCCTATTTCACCAAATTGCTCAATGGTGGAACCACCTCGTGGCAAACCTGCAGTAGGAAGTGAAGAAGATTCTGATGAGTTCATGAAATGGTTTTACACTGGCATTGGACTTGGATTTGCTGTGGGTTTCTGGGGGTTTTGCAGTGTTGTTTTCTTCAAGCGTTCATGGAGGCATTCGTATTATCGTTACATGGATAATGCAAAGGATTGGGTTTATGTTACATTTGTTCTGCTGAAAGCAAGGTTAGTGAGGAGAATCAAAGGTCCTTCAACAAGGTAATAAATTGACTTTCTTCACTCCTTAACAAAGTTCTTTCAATGTTGAGAAATATATCCTTAACTAAATAACGAAGTTCTATATTATTATTTTTCAGGTGTGATTAGAACTGCGACTGAAGGTGGTTTTTCATGCATGTGAGAAAATCTTAATAAAAAACTTATAAATTAATACATGTTTGTCTTTTGAATAAATTCGTTTTGATGATTTCTAATTTCTATATATTAAGAACAGATTTGTGTTGGCTTTCTTTGTAATACGTTTATGTTATATTTGGTTTGTATATTTATTTTTTTTCAAAAGTAATTTTGTAACACCCAATTCCGGTCTAGAAGTTACATAAAAATTCAGTTTACTAAAAAACATATCTTCATTAACAGATTCGAAGAAACTATTGATCAATTATACTTTGAAAATGTCTACGGTTGCACTGCGGGAAAAATCTCAGTCAAGTCCAATTTTGGAAAACACGATTAAACACATTTAGTTGTAGCGAAATTTTTAGTTAAATTCGATTTGGAAAACATAAGCCGTGTTTTGATGTTCGTGAAGTTTCCCTTTAAAATCAATAAACAGTTAAAAACGAAATTTAAAAGTCCAAAATCGAACGGTCCCCCAAAATGTCTAAAACAATTCAAAAATAACAAAACACAACCATCCTAATATTTAATTAGCCATAAGAAAAGTAAAATATTTTATCCGAACTCTTATCGCCCCAACCCATCTTAAGTCTGAGGGTTACCTAAAAGTAGCAAATAAACAAAGAATGAGTTTTGAAACTCAGTGTGTAACATATCATATCGTCAATAGAAATTAATCAGACATATATCAAAAATAAAAACCGTATTAGAACACAATAGATGTAGATTTACAATCATACCCCCATCCGCTACACACCATCTCCAACCATCCAACACACCATATAGGGTATTGAATACTCATCCGGCCCTACACATCGTTTAGTGTCGGTATGACACTTTTCAGAATATTTGCAGCTTAGCTGCCAGTTCATTAAGCGATTTATCGCCTTTTACAAAGATATGTGTGATTGTGCCACTAGATACGACAAAGATATATTTGCTTACACTTCCCCGATATACACAAGTCCCACCCCAATGCACAAACAAAATTTATCAAATATCAAATATCAAAATTTATTTGATAGTATATATACATTATTTTGTTGTGCTTTGATAAGTGCTAAAAGTAACATGTTTTAACCTCATTCTTAATGCATTTTTGGGTGATTATTCGATTTTAATGATGAATTTTATGCTCTTAATCTTTTAAATTCATGTTTTTATACTTAAGAGAGTATTTGGGACCAAAAGGAGTGAAGAATGAGCAAAAATAAAAAAATCATAACAAGTTACAAGAGCCACACAGGCTGACCCCTTCCACATGGCCTAGCTACACAGCCATGTGACCCAAATGGCCTACCACAAAGAAATGTGGTAGGCTGTGTCAATTTCGCAGATTTGTACCTTCAATTGTGAGAAAACATTTTTTTTTTATTTTTCGAGCATTCTAAGACGTATATATGACAAACATAAGAAGATAAAAGGGAAAGTCATAGAATATTCAGGAATAAAACTTTAGAAAATTGAGAGAGTTGGATTTGAGTAAAAATAATAAAAAAAATCTAATATTTATAGAGAAAAATTATCGTTGGGGTCCTTAAAACATTTTATCGTTACCAACGTTCAAAAAAATAATCGTTGAAATATGTGTCTAACTAGATACGTTTTCATACTACCTCCCTAAAAATCTATTTTCTCAAATTAAATAAAAACAAGGCCAAATAAAAGAAAGCGCATATATAATTAATTTAACCGTTTTATTTGTTTTGTTCCTTGGGTTTGAGAATGTTGGTGTGAGGTGGTTTTTTTGTACTTTTTCAATAAATGCTTCAGTTGGATATCACTCATATATATATATATATATGAGATAAAAAAAAGTATGATTTTTAAACATATGGAAAAAATACACACTTTTTTTTATATTTATAAAATAAGATATGGCAAAAAGGAAAGACTTTGGTCTTTATTTTAGGGAAGGCTTTCTAAAATATAAGAAAAACTAATACGATAAAATTCTAGCAAAAGCTAAAATTTTTGTTTGATTCATGAGTTTAATCATCGATGTAAAGATAGTTTTATAGTTCTTTAATAGATTAGTTATAATTATTTATGTTTCGCTTAGCAATCAATTTCTTCTTACTTTGTTGATAATAAAGACGAAACTCATTGAAATTATTTCCCTTATCAATAAACCACCAGCATTAAGCGAAGTTCATTTAGAATAGATCATATATTCATGTAACATGAATTGCATACGTAACTTATATTCAATGCAAACATTATAATTAATTGAAATTATTTCCCTTATCAATAAACCACCAGTTCGTGTCTAAGATTTAGTTTATTGGTAGCATTAAGCGAGGCTCATTTGGAATAGATCATATGTTCATGTAACATGAATTGCATACGTAACTTATATCCAATAATGCTATTCAATGCAAGCATTATAATTAATTAAACAATTATAGATTTAATTATTCTAATTGACAAACCAAAATATTTTAAGCAATTGAATGTGATATCAATATTCAACTAACTTAAATATTTGTAATTAAAACAAAAAACATCAACGAAAAAGAATAGTTGCAATGGTTATTGTCTTGTATTCATATTTGGTGCTTTGCCCTAAATAAGGGTCATTCTTATTTTGGTCACATTTTTCTTTTATTTATTTGGTCACCCAAAAAGGAAATTGATAAAATTGGTCATTCTGCCATTTAAATGGTAATAGAAGACTAAGGGCTAATTTAGCATTGCTTTTAAAAAGTGTCAAAAATGCTTTTAAGAGAAAAATTAAAAATTTTAGCTTTTCCATTTGGGGAAAAGTGTCTTTGAAAAGCAAAGAATTCTTTCAAAAAATGCTTATTCAGCATTCCTTTTATTCGAAAGTGATTTTTATGTCAAAAGTGTTTCTAAAAGCATTACTACACACAGCCTAACTGCGCATTTACATGTATTTTTTTGGAGTGTCAAAAATAGGAATGACTCCTATTTAAAGTAATTCAACTCAACAATTACATAGTATGAACAATATTAAATAACTCAAAGCCAATAGTTTCCTAATGCTGAATTAAGAAACTTGTGAATCCATGTGTTGGCCAAACGGTTAGGGTATTCATCACTCCAGATGATCTCGGTTTGAGTCACGCTAATCATGTTGTTGTTAAGCTTTACCCTTCTCTTGTAATTCACCAAAAAAAAAAACTTGTGTTCAAAATAAATAAAATAAAAGCAAGTGTCCATTAAAAGTTCAATGGTGTGCAAAATGATAAATGCATGTATAACTATATTAATGCAATTTATTTTTCCTATATTTCTTTCATTGATATTCATTTCAATTAAATTAATTTAATATATTATTTAAAATTAATTACAAAAATATAATTAAAATTTTTTATTAATATAGATTTTAAATTATGAAAAATATTATTTTATATATTTAGCTTTAATTTTTAAATAATTCATCTTATTCTAAAAAAATAAAAATTTAAACATACTATAATGTTAAAATAAATAAAATAAAATTAATTGAAACATTAAATGGTAATTAGTTCTTTAATACCATTTTTCACTTTTTTATAGAAAAATTCTATCGATTATTGTTATTTTGAATTATCAGAGGTATATAAAAATTTAAATCATTGAAAAATTTTAATTTTTAATTAATTTAATTTTTTAGTGGTGTATCAAACAATTCAAAATACAAATTTTTTGGCGTTATAAATCAAAATTAATTTTGATCCATGTAAATAATTAATTATATAAAAATTTTGATACAATCATATATATTTCCTAAAATTTGGAGTCTAATATAACCTTTTTAAACTAAATAGCACATTTGAAACTTACTATTAATTGTATAAGAGATAAATTTCCGTATTAAGGCCAAGCAAAATTTCCCATAAATTCCCAATAACTCATACAATACTCACATGAACTGGGTCACCCTTGCTACACTCTATGCTTCAATGGGGTCCCTTCATTAATTATATATACATACAAAACTTTGACCTGCACAGTTTCAATCATCCTCTTTTTACCATTCCCTCCCTCTTATATATCTATAATTTATGCAAATGTCTCCATCACAAGTTTCCCTACATTGTTTGATGCCAATAATACAACTCTTTCCAAATATAAAAGTGTAAATATTTATAAATTATTATGGGATAGCATACTAGGGTTTACCTGTGATTTTTTAGATTGAAGATGATGGTTGAATATAAGTATAACTACTATTCTTAATTTAATATTATATGCTTGAAATAGGTGAAAGTATAATGGTGAGTTTTGTACTAAAAATTAAATTGTATTTTGTCTTTTCTACTAAAAAAATAGTTCCTATACATTAGATTAAAGAGTCTCTCTTAAAATTTTCATCCATTTGTACTGTTAAAAATTGGCGTGACTGACAGAATAACTAGACAATAATATGTGATGTACCGCGTGTACCTCATGCTGATGTAAAGGAACCAATTTTTAGCAATAGAAATGGGTGAAATTTTTAATAGAAGAATCATTTTTCTATTTGATCTAATATATAGGGACTAATTTAACTCTAACAATTCAAAACACAAATTTTTGGGACATTACATTATAACAATGAGTAGGGTCGAATCCACATAAACAGATGATAATTCTATTTCTTTAATAAAAGAAAATAAAAACAAAGAAGGATTAAAATTAAAAACTAAAACTAAACTTAAAACTACGTAACAAAATTCGTAAAATAAAATATAAAAAAAACCCAATTCGATGAAAATCTAGAAAAAGATAAAATCTTCTTCTGATTCATGAGTTTGATCATTGATGTATAAATTAATAAATTAACTATATTTGTTAAGGTTACGCTTAGCAATCAATCTCTCTCACCTTATAAATAACTAAGAGGAAATTTGTTGAAATTATTAACACAAAAAGTAAGTCTAAGTAGTGTTTAAAAAGTTTATTAGTAAGAAAAAGTGAAGAATACATTTTAAAGGTGAAGTGGAAATAAAAACAAAAGCAAAACAGGCCCAGTATTTGCTCCTTAATTAGTGATTATTGTCAAAAAGTAAAAGACATTTTCTGATTCATATTATTGAAGAATTCAGGACCCATATCTCTTTTTGCTTCATATGAAATTAAGAAGAGAATTGTGGGTAAATTACATTAATTGAAACAAAAAGCAAGTCTAAGTCATCAATTAAAGGTTTTGTGGGCCTAACAAATTTCACCCTATAGTGGTGTGATTTAACTAAAGAAGAAAACAGTGGAGGTTAAAAGAGAAAATTGAAAGCATAAACATCCATAACCATTAATTACTGCTAACAATCACAATATATTTTATGGTCATCTTAATTTTATATTAAAGAATTCAAGCACTAATGAAAAAGGCTGACAGTTAAATCCCAATACTGTCAATTAACATATAAAAAGTATTATTTTAAATATATTTGTCTATTTATATAACATAAGGATATGATATAGGATCATGTAACGACTTTGGTCTTTAAATTAATAATTTTATAAATAATATAATCTATTATTGTAACACCCCCAACGCGACCTAAAAGTTTAGACCGAATTCAGGATGCTACATTGATCACCGAAGTGATCATGAAAATTTTTTACAAACAAGTTATCATATCTAACCGAATATTCCATTGCATAAAATATTTTAATATAAATTACAGATAAGTTTAATACGTAGTCGAAATCAAATAAAAGAGTGAAAGTCTAAAACAAAAATTGTACCACAATATTATAACTCTTTTACAATTCCAAAACAGTGTAATCAAGATATAAATCAGAAAATAAAACCAAAATAATCTTTTGCAACCGTGATTGTCCGAGGCCTCCGCGTACTAGGTCCAGCAACAGAATTTTGAAAGGTACCTGAAAGGGGAAATAGAAGAGGGGGTGATCTACACGAGCTCAATGTGAGATTAGAAACCATCAACTACTATTTTAGAGCAGAAAACCAGAGAGTAGTTCCAAAGCAGAACATACTTACAGAAACAGATAGTAAGCTTGAGATAGAAATCTCAATCGAGTAATACGAATCACAATCAGTCACTAGTTCTATTCAACCAGTCAGTTACAATAAGAGTTCAATAATTACACAAAGCCATAAGTGCCTTGTAGTTATATGAGACAATCAGTCACACAATAAAAAATTCTCATTCAGACATAAGTATCTACTCAGTCAATCAGATACAGTCAGAGTTTACAGAATTTACATAGGCACAAATGCTTTTCAGTCGCGTAGTACCATCACATTCAATCACAGCTCAATCAGATGCATATGAGTGACTGCAAATGAGTTATAAAATAACCCACCCATCCAACCAACACACCATCTCAGTCCAACCCAACACTTACTGTAAGGATTAAATCAACCCACCCATCCCTACACTCTGAGTAAAACCTCAAAAAGCCCATCTGTAGCACCCCAAAAATCTCTTATATATTTATTTCTGTGTTTTTGTGACACAAATATTTGTCTGTGTGAATGGTTATGTGTCCTGGGAATGTTTGAGAAGTTTTGGGTTCAAGTCTTGTCTTGAGCTACATCTTTGTTTTAATTAAATAAATCATTGCTTTTGTTCAATAGGCTTATAGTTAAAAGTTGGTAAAAATATGTCAGAATGGGCTTGCTGGTCTGGTGGTTAAATGGAGGGCAAATGAGCAGGAGGTCTAGAGTTCAAGTACTTGCCAAAAATGGGATTTATTTTTACTGCTTGTGCCGTGTGGGTGTTGTAGTTTGACTGAAATTTTGTAGAGTTGGAGTGGATTTTGAATTCGGTTGTTGAGGAGATTAGGGTGGACGATTTGAGGGGAATTTGAGGGTTCGTGGGAGTGTGATGGACAGTTTTTAGGAGGGAAGTTACGGATATGGGAGAAAGTTAAGGGATTAGAGGGAGTTTATCAAAAATTTGATTGTTACCTCTGTTCTTCCTTTTCCACAATTTCAACACCCTCCCCGTAATTCCTCAAGTTTTCTAACATAATGGGTGTGAAAGTCAATCTACACATGCCATAAATATACTGTGATAGTGTGATGACTCCTGACAATTTATATTATGTTTTTATATAGTAAATGGATCCCGACTGAGCTATAGATGATGATGTAGAGAGTAATGCGCTAGATCCTATGCAAGGGACCGCACTAGTGGATAGTAGACCTAGAACACATAGTCAGAGAGATGGGGCTTGAGAAGCCTTCTTCCATATGATGAATAATTGGTATACAGAATTTGTTCAAGCGAATTCGAATTCTCAACTTCCTTCACCCCCTCCTATTCCCCAACTGGTCCCCGTAGCTCCCCAAGGTTTTGATTTGGTAAGATTGAATAATCCTCTAGTTGATAAAATTTAAAAGCAAGGGACTAAAGAATTCAGGGCTAATATAGATGATGATCTCAAGAAAGTAGAGTTTTGGCTTGAGAATTCTATTCAGGTATTTGATGAGCTATCTTATACTCTTAAAGAATGCCTGAAATATGCTATATCTTTACTAAGGGATTCAACATATCATTGGTGAAAGAAACTAGCATTTGTGGTTCTGAAAGAAAGGGTTATATGGGATTTTTTCTAGGAGCAATTCAGAAAGAAGTACATAAGGCAATGATTCATTGATTAGAAACGTAAAGAATTTCCCGAGTTAAAGCAGGACCGAATATCTGTGGCAGAATATGAAAGAGAGTTTGTTAGACTCAGTAAATATGCTTAGGAGTGTGTGTCCATAGAGGCTATCATGTGTAAGAGATTTGAGGATGGGTTAAATGAAGACATCAAACTGTTAGTTAGGATTTTAGAACTGAAAGAATTTGTGGTACTGGTTGATCGGGCTTGCAAGGCCTAAGAACTGAACAAAGAAAAGAGAAAAGCTGTGATTGAGGCTCGAGATGCAAGAAAAAGGCCAATGAGTAAGTCATTCCAATCTAAGTCAAAGAAGTCCAAAGAGATGAATCCTCGATTAACTATTTCAGCTGGGTATTCACACCGAGACTGTGGGAGATCATATTTGGGTTCTAAAGCTCAAGCTACTTCAATGGCAAGTGTGGTTAATGTGAGGTCTAATAAACCCGAGTGTCAGCATTGTGGTAGCTGGGTACTATCGACGTTTTGTCTAAGGATTTTTGATGATTGCTACTTCTATGACTAAGTTGTTGCAAAAGAATGTAAATTTTGAGTGGACAGATAAATGTCAACAAAGTTTCGAGAAGCTGAAAGCATGATTGACTGAAGCATCGATTTTGGTACAATGTGAGTCGGGGAAAGATTTTGTGATATATAGTGATACGTCATTGAATGGTCTTAGGTGTGTGCTGATGCAAGATGGCAAAGTGGTAGCTTGTGGCTCGAGATAGCTAAAATCGCATGAGAAAAACTATCCGACGCTTGATTTGGAATTGGTTGCCATCGTCTTTGCTTTGAAGATTTGGCGTCATTATTTTTATGGTGAGAAATGCTGAATCTTTACCATCCTAAAAGTTTGAAGCATCTGATGAATCAAAAGGATTTAAATTTGTGACAAGGGAGGTGGCTCGAATTATTAAAAGATTATGAGCTAGTGATTGATTATCATCCAGGGAAAGCGAATGTAGTCGCAGATGCCTTGACCAGAAAATCATTGTATGCTTTGAGAGCTATGAGTACGAGTTTGACATTTTCTGATGATGGTTCGATTTTGGCTGAGTTGAAGGCTAGACCATTATTCCTTCAGTAGATTTGTGAAGTTCAGAAGAATGACATGGAATTGCAAGCTAAAAGATCTCATTGTGAATCAGGTAATGATTCAGATTTTCAGATCGGTTCAGATGATTGTTTGATGTTCTGAGGCAGGATATGTGTACCGAAGAATGATGAGTTGATTCAGAAAATTTTACATGAGGCATATATTGGTTGTTTGTCAATTCATCCGGGTAGTACTAAAATGTACAATGATTTAAAGAAATTTATTGGTGGCAAGGTATAAAAAAAGATATATTTCTGAATTTGTATCAGAGTGTTTCATTTTTCAACAAGTTGAGGCTGAGCATCAGATACTTTCGAGTTTACTTCAGCCAGTGATGGTTCCCCAGTAGAAATAGGACAGAATCACAATGGATTTTGTGACAAGTTTGCCTCTGACTCCTAAAAAGAAAGATGTTGTTTGAGTTGTTGTTGATAGATTGACAAAATTGACTCACTTTATACTGGTACGTACCAACTACTCACTTGATAAGTTGGTTGAGTTGTATATTGCTAAAATTGTGAGATTACACTGAGTGCCTATGTCTATTATTTAGGATAGAGATTCGAAGTTCACTTTGAGGTTTTAGAAAAAGTTGCAAGAAGCATTGGGTACAAGATTGAATTTTAGTACCGCATTTCATCCGCAAAATAACAATCAATCCGAAAGAGTAATTTAGATTCTTGAAGACATGCTCCAATATTGTGTTTTAGAATTCGAGTGTAGTTGGGAAAAATACCTACCTTTGGTTGAATTTGTTTACAACAACAGTTATCAGTCAAGTATACAGACGACACCGTACGAAGCATTGTATGGTCACAAGTGTAGAACTCCTTTGTATTGGACTGAGCTCAATGAGAAACAGATTCACAAGGTTGATTTGGTTAGAGAAACCGAAGAGAAAGTGAAAGTAATCCGTGATTGTCTGAAAGCTACTTCAGATCGACAAAAATCATACCCGGATGATGTGGTCATCGAAAGCACCAAAAATATCCCATCCCTAATAAATAATGAAAAAGAATAGTAAAAGGGAAGTAGGGTCAAATCCTCAGGGACTAGACTTGCAAAATATCTTGTTCCGTGAAATCCCAGGCAGAGTCTTGCCGAAGACAACCTACGTTCCTGAAAAAAATAAAAACAATAACAGAATTAAATTGTTGGATTTAGAAATGAAAAAATAAAATAAAAACAGAATTAAGAATATTGAAATAAAAATTCGAGAAATTAAAAATAGAGTTAAGAGAAAGAAAATTCTTATGGGAGATTCCAGCCTCTAGTTGTCTCGCTCCACCTTGGGTTCAATCCTCGGCTTTTAGATGATCCTTCCCAAACTGAATAAGCCAGTTATAGTGGAAGAGGATGCCTACGACCACCAGCTTCAAGGATTTAGACTTACAATTTAGTGGAACCTGACTCTAGCCAACAATCGCTTTTATGGGATCATCTTATGCTAGATCAACGCTTCTCAATGGCGAATCCCACGCCATTTTGTCTCTTGGGCTCGCCAACCTCTGACGCAGTAAGCTAACGAACCGACTGTGCAACCTTCCCAAAACATACAAAGCGGCCGCCTTTGCATATGTTGAAAAACTTACTTCTTAAGGGACTTGGACGGAAGCGTCAGCCCCGTAGTGCGGAGAAACGATGAATACTCAGCGATGAGGCTAAGTACGGATTCTAAGCCTCATGAACCTTTTGGGGATTTTTGACAACCTTTGGCTAGATGGATTTAGTGGCTCATGGTTGTGGTAGAAAAGAAAATAAATAAAATAAAGATTTTATTGAAAGGAAATATGAAAAGAACAAAAGCCTAGACTTTTGGGGAGAGAGTATTTACAGAAAAAGAAAAGATGGGATCCCCCTTTGAGTCACTTTACCCCCTATTTATAGTGTAAGGGGAGATATTCTAATCCTAGTTAAATTCCTAAAAGATAAATACATTTAATTGAAGATAAATAAAGATAAAATACAATCCTAAAAATAATCTTTAATAATTATCTCAATATTAATTATCCTAATATAATTAAAATAGAGTTTAATAGAATAAAATCTCTTCTTTTTGCATTTCAACCCTTGTGTCCTCCATGCTTGCACTTTTGGCACCAACTTCTCCTTGTGTCGCACATTGGCCCATTTTATCTCTAAATTCACGCTTTTGTTCCTTAATTTCACTTTTGCCTCAAATTTAGTCCCTATGAGATAAAAGATCATAAATAGCTCAAATTAGTAGGATCATACTCAGAATAAATACATAATTAATACATAAAAATACGTTATTCTAGAGTGTTATCAAATCCCCCCTACTTAGCCCATGCTTGCCCTCAAGTATGGTTCGTATCTACTATGAATGTTAGATTCTGCCATAAAAGAAATACCACTTCCAAAGTTTTATAGAAATCAGTCAAAAAATGCATATGAAAAATAAAGAAAACCCTAAGCTTGCTTTAAGTAAAATAGAAAAAGTTTTCTAATTAATACACACAAAAATTAGAATCGGCTTGAATTATTTAATGAAAATTAGGTAAATTACCAAACTTACCAAGACACCCTATTTGTTTCCTCCTTTAGTCCCCAAATTATTATTTTTTTCTTCTTTTTTTTGCTTTAGGAATATACTGAACCTTTTGACGCGAAGAGGGATGACAGCCAAGCACCCCACCCCAGTTACTCAGCCCAGCAGACTCCTAATTTATTATAATTTTTTCTTAAGAACACATCGAACCTTTTGACGCGAAGAGAGATGACAGCAAAGCACCCCACCCCGGTTACTCAGCCCAACATGTTCTTAAAGATTAATTCCGGTTAGCGGAGTTTTATCTAACACGTCACACAACCTTTTGACGCGAAATAGGATGACAACCCAAGCACCCTACCCCGGTTACTCAGTCAGTCACGTTTTTAAGCTGCACTCATAACCATGGAAACATTAAACGACATTAATAATAACTTTTTTTATGAGGACTTTAGAGGAAAAAAGAAATAATAATAATCAAGTGTCGAAAATAAGTTTCAGAATTACCTTAATAGTCATCAACATATTTTAGCATGCAACATATTAAGTGTCCACTTTGTATTTAAACTTGATCAATTTTATGAAAAGCAAGATAAAGTTAACTTTATGAATCACAATTATTTTTAGTCTAATAAGAATAAAACAGTGGAGATGGCATCAATTATGGAAAATTCGTAATTTTCTCAGAAAACAAGAATCATGCTTGTAGGTCAAACAGTAGGCAATTCTTGGTAAAAATCTTGGGCATGAAAAGAGGCAGGAGATTCCAAAAAAATAAATATGGACAAAATAAAGCCTCAAGCAGCAACACCAGCCAAAAATAATCACAGCAACAGCAACAATAACCAAAATCACAGCAGAAAATGATAGTAATAACGAAGAGTACCTCCCCCTACTGAAAGCACATTGTCCTCAATGTGGACGAAAAGAAATAAATAGGTAAAAAAGTTTAGAAAAACTCCCCGTGTGATCACAAATGATGGCAATGAGCTTGGTCAATTGCTGGCCAAAGGTTTCAAGTCAAGCCTCAATGCGCTTTAAGTGTTGCTTAACGGTTTGCTTCATTTTTTTTCTAAGCAAAAGAAGAAAAATTGATTAATATCCAAATAAGTAATAAATAATAAAATAAAGTAATAAATAAAGTAAAGAAAAATAATAATAACTAATAAAAAATAAAAATAAAAATTGGGTTGCCTCCCAACAAGCGCTTGTTTAACGTCGTTAGCTCGACACCGTTATTGGTTCTATGGTGGTTCCAAATGGATTTCATCAACCGTGTGGGCTTAAAAATTCTCATAAAATGGCTTCAACCGCTGGCCATTGACTACGAACTGCTTTCCAGATTCTTCACTCTCTATTTCAACCGCTCCATGTGTGAACACTTTAGTAACAATAAAAGGTTCTTGCCATCGTGATCGAAGCTTACCTGGGAATAACTTTAACACGGAGTTATGAAGTAAAACTTTTTGTCCTACCGAAAAACGCTTTTGAGCTATTCTCTTAGCGTGAAACAACTCTGTTTTGTCTTTATAAATGTGAGCATTCTCGTAGGCATCATTGTGAATTTCTTCTAACTCTTGGTTGTCTAATTTCCTAGCCTTTCCTGGGGGTTCTAACTCCAGCTCTGGTGCCTGTATAACAGAAGGTAGCAGTTTAGTATTTGAAGATAATAACTCGTTAACAAATTCAAATTCATTAAGTTCAGAATTATCTCCATAAATTGACTCAAAATTCTCTTCCACCAAAGAGTCAATTATGTCAATACGATTTACGCTCAAGATTTCGCTTGGATGGCTAATGGCGTCGTAGACATTAAACTTTACGATCTCCCCATCGAACTCCATCGTGAGAGTTCCACTTTGAACATCAATTTTAGTACTAGTTGTACTAAGGAACGGTCGACCCAGCAGGAGATCTGAAGATCCAGGAGTGCTATCCTCCTCCATTTTGATCACATAAAAATCTACAGGGAAAATAAGATCGTTAACTTTTACCAGAACATCCTCAAGGACTCCTTCTAGATGCACAACAGACCTGTCCGCCAATTAAATGATAACACCTGTTTTTGTCAAAAAAATCCGCGTTAAGTGATTCATAAATAGAATATGGCATTATATTTATAGAAGCCCCTAGATCACACATAGCCTTTTTAATTCCCATATGGCCTATTTTGCATGGTATTGCAAACATGCCCCTATCCTTGCATTTTGCTGGCATTTTCCCTTGTAACACTGTGGATACATTCTCACCAACATTCACCCTTTCATTACCTGTTAATTTTCGCTTGTTGGTGCAAAGCTCTTTAAGAAATTTAGCATACCTCGGTATTTGCTTGATGGTGTCCAACAGCGGAATATTGATCTCGACATTCCTAAATTTTTTGACAATTTCCTTGTCCTCTTTACCTCTTCGACATCGGTTGAATCGTTCTGGAAATGGAGGTTGAATTTTAGGCAATGGAGGCTTCGGTCGGACCTGTTCATTTTTTTTGGGTTTTTCCTGGGTGATTTCTTGGGCAAGATTCCTATCAGGAATCGATTCCAGTACCTTTCCCCTTCGCAACATTATTGCATTTGCATTTTTTCTAGGGTTTGGTTCTGTTTGTGACGGCAACTTCCCTTGAGAGGTTAATTTCTCGATCGATGTGGTCAACTCTCTGATGGACACCTCAGTTTTCTTTTGGAAATTCTTTGTCTCTTTTTGGAAATTAAGAGTTTGCTGTTGAAAATCAAGAACATTAGCTGCTAACTTATTGACCATGGTTTCTAGAAAATTACCTGAACCTTGCGGCTGTTACGGAAATCGATTTTGGTATGGCTGGTTATTTCGTAGATTGGCCCCATAACTTAAGTTAGGATGGTCCCTCCACACTGGATTGTAGGTATTAGTGTAGGGATCGTATTGCCTTTGTGGCGGCCCAGGAAAATTTCCCACAGCATCCAGATGGGCCATGGTTTTGTCCTACAAACTGGGACATGCATCAGTTGCATGATCAGGTGTAGCACATATTCCGCATAACCGAGCTGTCTTTGCTTTTTCTGCAATAAGAGAGTTCATCATATTAGTAAGTCTATCAACTTTATCCTCTAAGGTTGAATTACTTAGCTGGTGAACCCTTCTACGGGGTTCAGTATTAGCTCGAAACTGATGAGAATTTGCAGTCATCGTGGAGATCAAGTCTCTCGCTTGTTGGGGAGTCATGTTGACCAATGCTCCTCCACTAACAGCGTCTACCATATTCATCTCCATGGGCTTCAAACCTTCGTAAAAGTATTGGAGGAGAGATTTCTCTGTTATACCATGTTGTGGGCAGCTTGCACACAACTTCTTAAACCGCTCCCAATAATCGTAAAGGGACTCAGCTTCTTTTTGTCTTATTCTAATGATCTCTCTTCTTAGCTCAGCTGCTTGAGATGCTGGAAAAAACCTGTTCAGAAATAAACGAGATAGATCAGCCCAAGTTGTAATAGATCCAGGGGGTAAATAAAATAACCATTCCTTAGCGGAATCTGCTAGGGAGAAAGGGAAAGCACACAATTTAATCTGATCCTCAGTTAACCCCTGAGGTTTCATGCGATGACAAACCATATGAAATTCTTTCAGATGCTTGTGGGGATTTTCATTTTGTAACCCACGAAAAGTTGGCAATAACTGGATTAAACCTGACTTCAACTCAAAATCAGTATCCATGGTAGGATACGCAATGCATAATGGCGGTTGTTCTGTCGGAGCTTCAGCCAGTTGCCGAATCATTTGAGCCATTGGTTGGTGTGCTAGATTCAGGTTTTCGTTCAACCTAGCATTAAGCACTTCTTCTAGTGAGTCAGCTTCTACTTTTTCGCTTTCAAGTGTTCAAGTAAGGTTTTCGTTAACCCTAGACTCAGCTTCGTCGTCGACTTCTATTTCTGGTGGTGGGTTACTTTGAGTTTCAACCGCTGACTGCTTTTTTCGTAACTTTGTCTCCTTGCGATTGGCTCTAGCAGACTTCTCAATTTCTGATTTGAACGCAAGAGTACCTGGAGCAGATCTGGTCATAAGAAACAAAAAACAAGATTCATACATTGCCAATCCCAGGTAACGGCGCCAAAATTTGATGCGGTCGTTGAAAGCACCAAAAATATCCTATCCCTAATAAATAATGAAAAAGAATAGTAAAAGGGAAGGAGGGTCAAATCCTCAGGGACTAGACTTGCAAAATATCTTGTTTCGTGAAATCCCAGGCAGAGTCTTGCCCAAGACAACCTGCGTTCCTGAAAAAAAATAAAAACAATAACAGAATTAAATTGTTGGATTTAGAAACGAAAAAATAAAATAAAAACAGAATTAAGAATATTGAATTGAAAATTTGAGAAATTAAAAATAGAGATAAGAGAAAGAAAATTCTTATGGGAGATTCCAGCCTTCAGTTGTCTCGCTCCGCCTTGGGTTCAATCCTCAGCTTTTAGATGATCCTTCCCAAACTGAATAAGCCAGTTATAGTGGAAGAGGACGCCTACGACCACCAGCTTCAAGGATTTAGACTTACAATTTAGTGGAACCTGACTCTAGCCAACAATCGCTTTTGTGGGATCGTCTTATGCTAGATCAACGCTTCTCAATGGTGAATCCCACACCATTTTGTCTCTTGGGCTCGCCAACCTCTGACGCAGTAAGCTAACGAACCGACTGTGCAACCTTCCCAAAACATTCAAAGCGGCCGCCTTTGCATACGTTGAAAAACTTACTTCTTAAGCGACTTAGACAGAAGCGTCAGCCTCGTAGTGCAGAGAAACGATGAATACTCAGCAAGGAGGTTAAGTACTGATTCTAAGCCTCATGAACCTTTTTGGGGATTTTTGACAACCTTCGGCTAGATGAGTTTAGTGGCTCATGGTTGTGGTAGAAAAGAAAATAAATAAAATAAAAATAAAGATTTTATTGAAAGGAAATATGAAAAGAACAAAAGCCTAGACTTTTGGGGAGAGAGTGTTTACAGAAAAAGAAAAGATGGGATCCCCTTTTGAGTCACTTTACCCCTATTTATAGTGCTAGGGGAGATATTCTAATCCTACTTAAATTCCTAAAAGATAAATACATTTAATTGAAGATAAATAAAGATAAAATAAAATCCTAAAAATAATCTTTAATAATTATCTCAATATTAATTACCCTAATATAATTAAAATAGAGTTTAATAGAATAAAATCTCTTCTTTTTGCATTTCAACCCTTGTGTCCTCCATGCTTGCACTTTTGGCACCAACTTTTCCTTGTGTCGCACATTGGCCCACTTTATCTCTAAATTCACGCTTTTGTCCCTTAATTTCACTTTTGCCTCAAATTTAGTCCCTATGAGTAAAAGATCATAAATAGCTCAAATTAGCAGGATCATACTCAGAATAAATACATAATTAATGCATAAAAATATGTTATTCTAGAGTGTTATCACCGGATTTGAAAAGAAAAGAGATCGAGTTTCAAGTTGGTGATAAAGTGTTTCTGAAAGTATCTCCGTAGAAGAAGATTTTGAGATTTGGTCAAAAAGGCAAGTTGAGTCCGCGTTTCATTGAGCCGTATGAGGTCATTGAAAGGATTGGACCCATGGCTTATCAGTTAGATTTACCGTCAGAGTTGGAAAGGATACATAATGTATTTCATGTGTGAATGTTGCGACGCTATCGTTCTGATCCTTCACATGTAATTTCTCTGACAGAGATTGAAATTCGACGAGATATGACCTATGATGAGGAACCGGTAAAGATTTTGGCTGGAGAAGTTAAACAATTAAGAAATAAAAGTATAGCCATAGTGAAAGTGTTGTGGCAAAGACATGGAGTAGAAGAGGCTACGTGGGAACCGGAGGAAGCCATGAGAAAATAGTACCCAAACCTCTTTTCTGTTAAGATTTTCGGTGACGAAAATCTCTAAATGGGGAAGTTGTAATAACTCGATTTAGGGCCTAAATAGAATAGTGGTTTCAAAACTACAAATCTGAAGTAGAAAATTTTTTTGCAATTAATTGAATAACTGTGAATTTTTCGCTATGAAATTCTATCGATTGGGTGTCCAATTTGATGATTAGGTCTAAATTACAATAGGTGAAAATGTGTGTTCTAGTTCATAAAGGTACTTGTTTGTAATGGGTTTTTAAAGTGGAGATCCTTAGATAGTAATTAGACCATTATACTTTAGTTTGGAGAAAATACCTAAGGAAGGATAAAATACCATAGTTTTTAATAAAGGGCATTTTGATAATTTGGTTAATTAAAAAAAAAGGGAAAACAATGTCAAAATTGTGTCCATCTTCTCCATGCTTGAACAAACATAATGGGTGTGAAAGTCAATCTATACATGCCATAAATATACTATGATAGTGTGATGACTCCTGGCAATTTAAATTATGTTTTTATATAGTAAATGGATCCCGACCGAGCAGTAGCTGATGATGTAGAGAGTAATGCACTGGATCCCGCGCAAGGGACCACACCAGTAGATATTAGACCTATAACACATAGTCAGGGAGATGGGGCTCGGGAAGCTTTCCTCTATATGATGAATAATTGGTATACAGAATTTGTTTGAGTGTTTTCGAATGCTCAACCTCCTCCACCCACTCCTATTCCCCAATCAGTCCCCGTAGCTCCCCAAGGTGTTGATTTGGTAAGATTGAATAAGCCTCCAGTTGATAAAATTCGAAAGTAAGGGGCTAAAGAATTCAGGGCTAATATAAATGATGATCATGAGAAAGTAGAGTTTTGGCTTGAGAATTCAATTTGGGTATTTGATAAGCTATCTTGTACTTCCGAAAAATGCTTGAAGTGTGCTATATCTTGACTGAGGGATTCAGCATATCATTGATAGAAGACACTAGCATCAGTGGTTCTGAAAGAAAGGGTTACATGGGATTTCTTCCAGGAGGAATTCAAAAAGAAGTATATAAGGTAGTGGTTCATTAATCAAAAACGCAAAGAGTTTCTCGAGTTAAAGTAGAGCCGAATATCTGTTGCAGAATACGAATGAGAGTTTGTTAGACTTAGTAAATATGCTCAGGAGTGTGTGTCCACAAAGTCTATCATGTGTAAGAGATTTGATAATGGGTTAAATGAAGACATCAGATTATTAGTTGGGATTTTTGAACTAAAAGAATTTGTTGTACTGGTTGATCGGGCTTGCAAGGCCTAAGAACTGAACAAAGAAAAGAGAAAAGCTGTGATTGAGGCCCGAGATGCAAGAAAAGGGCCAATGAGTAAGTCATTCCAATCTCAATCAAAGAAGTCCAAATAGATGAATCCTCGATTAACTGTTTCAGTTGGGTATTTGCACCGAGATCGTGGGAGATCATATTCGAGTTCTAAAGCTCAAGCTACTTCAATGGCAAGTGTGGGTAATGTGAGGTCTAATAAACCCGAGTGTCAGCATTGTGGTAGGCAACATTTTGGTGAGTGTTGGTTAGTTAGTCGAGCTTGTTTCAAGTGTGGTTCTCGAGAGCACTACATTAAAGATTTCCCTGAGAAGGTTGAAGAAGAAAAAATTCAGAGTGTTAGAACGGGTAATACTGCCAGCAGAGGTAGACCACCGAGAAATACCGAAATTAGAGCTAGCAGTAAGAGTGTGGTGAAAGATTCAGCTGTGAGATCAAAAGCTAGAGCACCTGCTAGAGCTTTTTCCATAAATGCTTCTGAAGAGGCGTCATCTTCCGATGTGATTACTGATGAATCAAATAAATTGTCTATGGTGATCTCTCACATGTTTGCTCAGAAATACATGAGAAAAGGGTGTGAAGCTTATCTTACCTATTTGTTGAATACTGAGATGTCTGAGTCGAAGCTTGAATCAGTGCCGGTAGCCTGTGAGTTTTCGAATGTATTTCTAGAAGACTTTCCTGGGTTGCCTCCGATTAGAGAGATTGAGTTTGCTATTGATTTGTTACCTGGGACTGCACAGATCTCCATTGCTCCGTATAGAATGGCTCCAACCGAATTGAAAGAATTAAAAGGTCAGTTGCAAGAGTTGACAAATAAAGGATTTGTGAGACCGAGTTTTTCTCCCTGGGGTGCTCCCGTATTATTTGTGAAGAAGAAAGACGGCTCTATAAGACTTTGTATTGACTATCGTTAGCTCAACAAAGTGACTATAAGGAACAAGTATCTGTTGCCAAGAATTGATAATTTATTCGACCAGTTGAAAGGGGAAACAGTGTTTTCAAAGATTGATTTGAGATCTGGTTACTATCAGTTGAGAGTTAAAGAGTTAGATGTGCCAAAAATTGCTTTCAGGACGAGGTATGGACACTATGAATTTCTTGTGATGCCTTTCGGTTTAACTAATGCTCTAGCTATTTTTATGGACTTGATGAACCGAATTTTCCAACCGTATTTGGATAAGTTTGTGGTTGTGTTCATAAACAGTATTTTGATTTATTCTCGAGATGAATCCGAGCATGCCGAACACTTGAGAATCGTGTTGTAGATTTTGAGAGAGAAGAAATTGTTTGCTAAATTCAGTAAAAAGTGAGTTCTAATATGTATAATCAATATCAATTCTAAGTTTTAATCGATATTCATAAACTCCAAAATTTTAATATAATAATCAAAACCTAAAAAACTTCAATATGAATCTCAAACATCAATATATATGTCGAAAATAAAAATATCAAATCCATAAAATCTTAAAAACGAATCAATCTGGTAGCTGTCATTATAACTACCGAATTTAAATCCACTATTCGACCAACATTAACTGGTAATATAGGGTAAATAGGGAATCGTCCCACGAAGAAGCTCGTGTTAAATCTATTTGAAGAGAGTTGAAATTAAGGTAATGTAAAACGCATGCAAGAAAGAAAAAATAGGGGGGTTTATGCTTCTTTGTTTGCTAAAAATAACCTAAAATGACGAACACGTTTTAGTTTTAATTACGAATGTTGAAAAATTATCAAAATAAAGAGAGAGAATGCTTAGTTATTGACTCCTTAATCCGCCAAGCACAAGTCCTTTGTGACCTTAAATTATCTTAGTAGACTAACTCAGCAGCAAGGCTGAAAAATCACTTACGAAGCGACTTCCTATCCCCAGTAAATTTTTATTCAATTAGAGAACATTCATAACTAAAAACCTACCTTTAATTATTTCTTTTTTGACTAATTAAAGGTGCAATTAGTATTTTAGAGACTTCACCTGCCATTAATAAAAGAAAATCCTCCGGCGGCTTCTAATATTAAATCCTTAGTTGTTTAAATTAGCTGCAGGCCAATTAATCATCACCAATTCTAAGTTTAATTAAGAAATTCGATTACTCAATTTGCACTTAGATGATTATAAGAAAAATCCCAAATTAAATAAGTGATCAATCCAATTGATTTAGAAAAATTCCTTGAGCGGTAAAGCAAACAATTCAAGAATACCGAATTCGAATTGAAAACAAAATAAATTTTCAAACCACTTGTGCTCAGGTTCATAAGTGTCTAACTAAGCTTAAGAAATTTAGCCACTCATAGCAAGTAAAACAAGGCAAGAATCAATTGTAAACAGCATGAATTACGAACTGACTCTTGGAAAAGAAAACTTCTCAAATCGTCGAGCGTCCCTCCTCTTTACTAGCTGAAATTTTGGGCTGCTATTCCAGCTGCTTGATCGGCCTTTGCTGGTTTAATTAGAGAACTTTTTTTTTTGCTCGAGTGCCACACGCCTCTGCTATATTTTCCTCTGTTATTTACTGCCCTTTTTAAGCTGCTGAACGCCTCTTTTTATGGAATAAATCCAAAATCAAAATCTGATCTGGTCTCTTTTCTTATCCCGTCGCACAAAAATAGCTCCAGCTCACTAGAGTTTCACTTCAATTTTACTTCTCAAGGCTGAAACGGGGTCCCCTTGCTTTAATTAGAGTCGGTCACCATTCTAAAAAAGAAATTAAATAATTCCCTTGCTGGTTTTGTCGCACATTCAGCCCGCTGCATTTCTAATTGTACCGAATTTTCTTCTTTTGTCGCAATGTCTGTTGTGGTAATTTTGGTTACTGAATTTTATATTTTGACCATGTCAATTTAATTTTTTTCAAAACCAGCATATGATCATCCTTATCCCACAGCTTCATTCATGAAAATCAATTTCCAAATTGAGCTCATTCGAACATCCAAATGCCCCTAACCTGCACATGGCTTAAAATTAACATAAAACAGTTGAATTGGAGCGAAAACAAATTATTACGGCATGGAATGTACTTAATGTAATTTAGGCTAATTAAAATTCAATTGATCAGAAATTAATCAATAATTTAAATAATTTAGTTGAATAAGTTAAGCTCAAAATTAAACTTAACACAATCCAAAAATAATACAGAATCAATTTGTTCTTAATGATTCAACATGATGAGGCTCAGATGTCACTTGTTAGAACCATAAAACAAGATCTAACTTAAAACTTAACAAACCAGAATCTGTCATGTCAAATCATCAAGAATAAATCAAGAACAAAACTAGATGTGAAAGCCTACTGAATCTATCGCTTTTTTGAAATCTTCGGATCTTATTGTTTTGATCTTCCAAATTAGCACACAAGTAATTCAAAAAACGCGACCCTCTCTTCTCTAAATATGAGATATTAGAAAAGTTATACATGTGTAATTTGAGAACCATAACCTTAATATATAACTTTTGCACATTAACCTACTTTCTAATCAGCCCATCATTAATTAGAAATTAGTTACTAAGGTATATATACATATTCGGCTCATACTAAAGCCCAATAAATCTTAACCAAATTAGATCACCTTTTAATATAGGTTAACATTTTTATGATAGTAGATAATGACATGTAGAATCCAAAATAACAAAATAAAATATTATTTTTTTATGATAATTATGATGTCAGGAGGTATAGTTATCAGCTTCTTCTAGGTTGGTTTTTTTTTTTTTTACAATACTTCAATAACATTCAGCTCACATTGTTAATTACAGACAATTGCTTTTCTTGCTTCCTATGAAATTGAAGAAAAAGTTGAGGGGAATTAAATTATTAACAGAAAAAGTGAGTCTAGTGTGGAAAATTGAAAATTTACATTTTAAAGCTCAAGTGGAATTTAGAACAAAAGCAAAACAGGCCTTAATTAGTGCTTATAGTCAAAAAGTAATTGGACACATCAATTGCAAGGTAATTTCTTATTCATATTATTGAAGAATTCAAGACCCATTGTTCGTTTGCTTCGTATGAAACTGAAGAAGAAAATTGTGGGTAAATTAAATTAATTGAAACAAAAAGCAAGTCTAAGTCATCAATTAAAGGTATAGTAGGACTCATAAATTTCACCCTATGACACGTTATTGAGAGATTATTCACATTGGAGTCGTAAAGTGATTAATTAAAGAAGAAAATTGAAAGCACAACATCCTTAATCGCTCATTAGTGCTAATAATAACAATATATTTTATAAATTAATTGATTTGGTACCATTACCATTCAAGTTGGGTGTTTATAAAGAGGGCTTTCCTCGGCTATTAGCATTCAGAATTAAAACAATCAAAACACTATTTCATTTGCTCTTGCTTCATATTTCATGATTACGATGTCAAGTATGAGGTCTCATAAACTTGTTTTATTTTTTGCAATATCTTGTCTTCTTCTTCATGAGAAATGCACCGATGCTAGCGTGTGCAAAGAGAGTGAGAGAAAAGCGCTACTTGAATTTCAGCACAGCCTTCAAGCTCTCGGTGTTTCAGGCAACGACGCCTTTTTTTGGATAAGTGAGGAGTGCTGTCTATGGCGTGGCGTCTATTGCAACAGCTTCACAGGATACGTTGAAATGCTCGATTTTAGCGACCAACCTCTGGTTGTAGCAGGTACAATTAGCCCTTCACTGCTTAAACTACATCATTTGACTTCTTTAAATTTCAGCAGTAATGATTTTAATGGAAGTCTCATCCCAGAGTTTTTTGCTTCTTTGAAAAAATTGAAATTACTGGATCTCTCTAATGCTAATTTTAGAGGTCCAATTCCTTCTCTACTTGGAAATCTTTCAATGTTGGAGACTCTTAGATTGGGTGGCAACGGTAGGGTTTTCAATGTTGGAAAACTTGAGTGGCTTTCCCATCTTTCTCGTTTGAAAGAGCTTGATCTTAGTTTCACTAACCTGAGCAATGCCAATGATTGGTCTCAAGTCATTAGCCACCTTCCTTTGCTCCAAAAACTAAGTCTAAGACATTGTGGTCTTCCAAGCATATCTTCTTCATCACTTTCCCTTGCCAACTCTTCTACATCTCTCACCTATCTCGATCTCTCTGATAATAATCTCCCTTCTTCTGCCATATATCCATGGTTGTTTAATGTTAGCAGCAACCTTGTTTCACTTGACCTCTCAAGCAACCAGTTGAAAGGTCCAATTCCAGAAGCTTTCGGGAACATGAAGGCTATTCAAGAACTTTATCTGAATGATAATCTTTTGGTACTAGCTGAGAATCAAGTTAGGGGCGATTCTGGGTTGAATGAAATCGGAAAACTACCAGATTTTAGGGTTCTAGATCTTGGGTACAACCTTTTAAATGGATCCATAAGCAAAAGCATTGGACAACTTTCCAACCTGCGAGTCTTGCGGCTTCCAGGGAATTCTTTTGGTGGTGATGTGATTTCCGAAGCTCATTTCTCAAATTTCACCAATTTACAGGTCTTGGATTTATCCTACACTTCTTTGACTTTGAGATTCAACTCCGGATGGATTCCTTCCTTCCAACTGAGTCAACTATTGCTTTGCTCTTGCAAGTTAGGGCCTCGTTTCCCAGATTGGCTTCGGACTCAAATGGACGTCCTAAACCCTGACGTTGAAATTTCTTCAATAGATTACCTTGATATTTCTGCTTCAGGAATTTCGGATTCTCTTCCCTACTGGTTTTGGGACAAATTTCAGGAATTATCGTACATAAACATGTCTTTCAATCAGATCAGTGGAACTTTTCCAAATAACTCTATCCACATAATCCATCTAGATCTAAGCTCTAATAATTTCTCAGGACCATTACCACGTTTTTCTTTAGACTACAATATGGGGACCATTAACCTTTCCAAAAACAAGTTTACTGGTTCAGTCTCTCCAATTTGCAATTTTACTGGTGCAGTTTATTTGACATTGTTTGATCTCTCAAATAATCTATTTTCTGGAGTGGTTCCAGACTGTTTTGGAAGTTTCCCGTTTTTAACAGCTTTGAATTTGGGTGATAATAGTTTCTCAGGCTCACTTCCAAGCTCCTTAGGATCTCTGGTTTCTCTTGAAATGCTAAGTCTACGTGGTAATAAATTCTCTGGAGTATTACCTTCATCTTTACAGAATTGTGCCAAGTTAAAATTTCTCGACTTGAGTGATAATGAATTATCAGGAGAAATACCTATGTGGATCGGTCAGAAGCTTTCATCGTTGGTTTTTCTTAGCCTTCAAGGGAACCAGTTCAGGGGAAGGATTCCCCATCAACTTTGTGGATTGAAATATCTACAAATCTTGGACCTCTCTGTAAATAAAATCTCTGGTACCATACCACCATGCCTCAATAATTTCACTTCCATGGCAAAAAAAGTGAGTTTAGATCGAAGGATTGAGCATCACATCTTAGATACTGGACCTAGATTTTTATCTCTGGAGGGTGTGTATGGTGAGCCTATATGGATCATTCAGGTTAGATATGTTGATGAGGCATTGCTTACATGGAAGGGAACAAAGCAAAGCTATCCACAACTTGGATTGCTACTGGCCATTGATCTCTCTTGTAACAAATTAACAGGAGAGATTCCTGAAGAATTAAGTAGTCTTCAAGAACTGGTTGTATTGAACTTGTCAAGAAACCTTTTTGACGGAAAAATTCTTCAAAAGATTGGGCATATAAGACAACTAGAGGTGCTTGACCTGTCAAGAAACAAGTTTTCAGGAAACATCCCGACAAGTTTGTCTGAATTAACATTTCTAAGCAACTTGAACTTGTCTTATAATGACTTGTCTGGAAAAATTCCAACCAGCACTCAACTACAGAGCTTTGATCCTTCGTCATTTTCCCATAATAGAGGACTTTGTGGTCCTCCTATTTCACCAAATTGCTCAATGGTGGAACCACCTCCTGGAAAACCTACAGTAGGAAGTGAAGAAGATTGTGATGAGTTCATGAAATGGTTTTACACTGGCATGGGACTTGGATTTGCTGTGGGTTTGTGGGGGTTTTGCAGTGTTGTGTTCTTCAAGCGTTCATGGAGGCATTCATATTATCGTTACTTGGATAGTGCAAAGGATTGGGTTTATGTTTCATTTGTTTTGCTCAAAACAAGGTTAGTGAGGAGAATCAAAGGTCTTTCAACAAGGTAATAAATTGACTTTCTTCACTCCTTAACAATGTTCTTTCAATGTTGAGAAATATATCCTTAACTAAATAACAAAGTTGTATATTATTATTTTTCAGGTCTGATTAGAACTGCAACTGAAGGTGGTTTTTCCTGCATGTGACAAAATCTTAATAAAAAACTTATAAATTAAGACATGTTTGTCTTTTTGATGATTTCTTTTTGTTTTTTGAATAAATTCTTTTTGATTATTTCTAATTTCTTTCACTTTTTTTGTAATACGTTTATGTTATATTTGGTTTGTATTTTTATTTTTTTGTCAAAAGTAATTTTGTAACACCCAATTCCGGTCTAGAAGTTATGGTCGTTACGTAAAAATCCAGTTTACTAAAAGAACATTTCATTAATAGATTCGAGGAAATTATTGATTAATTATACTTTAAAAATGCTTACGGTTGCACTGCGGGAAAAATCTCAGTCAAGTCCAATTTTGGAAAACACATTTATTTGCAGCGAAATTTTTAGTTAATTTGGATTTGGAAAACATAAGTCGTGTTTTGAAAATCAATAAACTGTTAAAAACGACATCCAAACTCAAAAATAACAAAACACAACAATCCTAATATTTAATTAACCATAAGAAAAGTAAAATATTTTATCCAAACTCTTGTCGCGCCCGCCCATCCTAAGTCTGAGGGTTACCTGAAAGTAGCAAATAAACAAATAATGAGTTTCAAAACTCAGTGTGTAACATATCATATCATCAATAGAAATTAATCAGACATATATCAAAAATAAAAACCGTATTAGAACACAATAGATGTAGATTTTCAATCATACCCCCATCCGCTACACACCATCTTCAACCATCCAACACACCATATAGGGTATTGAATACCCATCCAGCCCTACACATCGTTTAGTGTCGGTATGACACTTTTCAGAATATTTGCAGCTTAGTTGCCAGTTCATTTAGCGATTTATCGCCTTTTACAAAGATATGTGTGATTGTGCCACTAGATACGACAAAGATATATTTTCTCACACTTCCCCGATATACACAAGTCCCACCCAATGCACAAACAAAATTTATCATGTATCAGATATCAAAATTTATTTGACAGTATATATGCATTATTTTGTTGTGCTTTGATAAGTGCTAAAAGTAACATGTTTTAACCTCATTCTTAGTGCATTTTTGGGTGATTATTCGATTTGAATGATGAATTTTATGCTATTAATCTTTTAAATTCATGTTTTTATTCTTAGGAGAGCATTTGGGACCAAAAGAAGTGAAAAACGAGCGAAAATCAAAAAATCGGAACAAGTTACAAGAGCCACATAGGCTGACCCCTTCCACATGGCCTAGCTACACAACCATGTGACTCAGATGGCCTATCACAAAGAAATGTGGTAGGCTGTGTCAATTTCGCATATTTGTACCTTCAATTGTGAGAAAACATTTTTTTTATTTTTCGAGCATTCTAAGACGTATATATGACAAACATAAGAAGATAAAAGGGATATATATGACAAACATAAGAAGATAAAAGGGAAAGTCATAGAATATTCAGGAAAACAATTCAAAAAAACACCATTCAAGCCGATTCTAAAGCAGATTTCCGTCAAGATTGAAGATTCCTAGTTGATTTCTTAGGAGATTATCATGAGCTTCTTTATTTCTTTCAGTTATACTATATCTTGGATGTTTTTATTTTCAATTATGAACTAATTTTCTAAATACCCAGGGGAGATGAACCCTATGATGGACTCTGTCTTTTTATTTTTATTTTATGCAACAAATACTTAGATCTTGTTCTCAATTACGTGTGCTTAATTCTTGGTTTGATACTTTTAGATTATTGATCCATATATGATGTGCTTAAACCAGAGGAGGTTAATAGACCTTGTTTAATAGTATGTTTTGCATAATTGAGTGGAGTTGCATGCAATACTAGAAATAGGACGACATAAATCTATCAAATTAGAGTCAAATATAAAATAAGAATCCATAGCATGAGTTAATGTGATAATAGGGGTTTTAATTAATCAACCTAGAGTCAGTTGCCCTTACTCTCGAAAAAGATATTAGCATAACTCATGGATTTCTATGGATCAAGTTACTAAGTAAAGAAATTGCGTAATTCAGATTGATAGTGACAGATAAAATCTAGGTGAATTCTTTCCTATGTATTATTTCACTTATTGATTGTTAATCATTTATTTTCTTATTTTGTTCTTTGTCGTGTTTGTTAGTTAATTAATTTAGTTAATTTTAGTTTTTAACCAATCACTCAATTTATTCGATTAAATAATAAAAAGATAGTAATTTTTAGGTTTTTTTTCATATTTGGGGAAATATGTATTTATATTTATTTTTTATGACACCAAATTCTTTAACCCAACAAAGACTTTTTTTTTAATTTCCTTTGATTAATATTTTATAAATTCTATAGTTTTTAGTCATTTAACACGAAATTTTGTTGCATTGCAAAATTGAAGATGATTAAAATGGAATTAATTATGGGTCTTCAAGCGAATGGTGTGAGAAAGAGGTTTCATTCAACTGTTAGTTTTATTCATTTCTATGGTTAAAGTGAAAACAATTAAAGTAAGGTTATTAAATTAAAAGCACTTTTATAATTTTTTTTAATTTACAAATCAAAATCAAAATCCAATATATTTAAGTATAATTCAAATCACAATTTTATAATTGGGATATTGTAAAGTAATTGATTAAAGAAGAAAATAGTGGAGGTGAAAAATCAAAGGCAAAGTAGAAACAGTCAAAAGCTAATTTCCTGAAATAAATTCCGTATCGAAACTTTAGAAAATTGGGAGAGTTGAGAGTAGAGAAAAAAATAAAGAGAGTTGGGTTTGAGTAAAAATAATAAAAAAGAACCTTATATTTATAGGGAGAAATTATTGTTGGGGTCCTTTAAAAAATTTTATCGTTACCAACATTTAAAAAAATAAATTTCGCTTAGCAATCAATTTCTTCTTGCTTTGTTGATAATAAAGACGAAACTCATTCAAATTATTTCCCTTATCAATAAACTACCAGTTCGAGTCTAAGAATCAGTTTATTGGTAGCATTAAGTGAGGTTCATTTAGAATAGATCATATGTTCAAGTAACATGAATTGCATACGTAACTTATATCTAATCATGCTATTCAACGCAAGCATTATAATTAATTAAACAATTATAGATTTAATTATTCTAATTGACAAACTAAAATATTTTAAGCAATTGAATGTGATATCAATATTCAACTAACTTAAATATTTGTAATTACAACAGAAAACATCAATGAAAAAGAATAGTTGCAATGGTTATTGTTTTGTTTTCATATTTGGTGCTTTGCCATAAATAAGGGTCATTCTTATTTTGGTCACAATTTTCTTTTATTTATTTGGTCACCCGAAAAGGAAATTGATCAAATTGGCCATTCTGCCATTTAAATGGTAATAGAAGACTGAGGGCTAATTTAGCATTGCTTTTAAAAAGTGTCAAAAGTGCTTTGGGAGAGAAAAACTAAAAATTTTAACTTCTCGGGGAAAAGTGCTTTTGAAAAGCAAAGAAATTCTTTCAAAAGTTGCTTGTTTAGCATTCCTCTTATTTGAAAATGATTTTTATGTCAAAAGTGTTTTTAAAAAGTACTACTAAACACAACTTAACTGTGCATTTACATGTATTTTTTTTTTGGAGTGTCAAAAATGGAAATGACTCTTATTTAAAGTAATTCAACTCAACAATTACATAGTAAGAACTATATTAAATAACTCAAAGCCAATAGTTTACTAATGCTGAATTAAGAAACTTGTGAACTCATGTGTTGGGCTAATAGTAAGGGTATTTATTGTTTCAGATGTGATCTCGGTTCGAGTCACGCTAATCACATTGTTGTTAGGCTTTATCCTTCTCTTGTAATTCACCAAAAAAAACTTGTACTCAAAATAAATAAATTAAAAGCAAGTCCATTAAGAGTTCAATAGTGTGGAAAATGATAAATGCATGTATAGCTATATTAATGCAATTTATTTTTCCTATATTTCTTTCATCGATATTCATTTTAACTTTGAAATATAGTTGACATGTAATTCAATTAAAAATATTATTTTTTTATAAATTAATTTATTAAATTAATTTGATATATTATTTAAAATTAATTACAAAAATATAATTAAATTGTTTTTATTAATATAGATTTTAAAATATGAAAAATATTATTTTATATGTTTATCTTTAATTTTTAAATAATTAATCTTATTTTTAAAAAATAAAAATTTTAACGTACTATAAATTTGAAATAAATAAAATAAAATTAATTGAAATTATTTTCCATTAAATGGTAATTAGTTCTTCCATACCATTTTTCACATTTTTATAGAAAATTTCTATCGGTTATTGTTATTTTGAATTATTAGAGGTATATAAAAATTTAAATCATTGAAAATTTAAATTTTAATTAATTTAATTTTTAGTAGTTTACAATTCAAAATATAAATTTTTGGGCGTTATAAATCGAAATTAATTTTGATCCATGTAAATAATTAATTATATAAAAATTTTGATGAAATCATATATATTTCCTAAAATTTGGAGTCTAATATAACCTTTTTAAACTAAATAGCACATTTGAAACTTACTATTAATTGTATAAGAGATAAATTTCCCTATTAAGGCAAAGCAAAATTTCCCATAAATTCCCAATAACTCATACAATACTCACAAGAAATGGATCACCCTTGCTACACTCTATGCTTCAATGGGGTCCCTTCATTAATTATATATACATACAAAACTTTGACCTGCACAGTTTCAATCATCCTCTTTTTACCATTCCCTCCCTCTTATATATCTATAATTTATGCAAATGTCTCCATCACAAGTTTCCCTACATTGTTTGATGCCAATAATACAACTCTTTCCCAATATAAAAGTGTACATATTTATAAATTATTATGGGATAGCATACTAGGTTTACCTGTGATTTTTGAGATTGAAGATGATGGTTGAATATAAGTATAACTACTATTCTTAATTTAATACATGCTTGAAATTGGTGAAAGTATAACGGTGATTTTTGTACTAAAAGTTATATTGTATTTTGTCTTTTTTATTAAAATAAATAAATTAGTTCCTATACATTAGATTAAAGAGCAGATTGGTCATCTCTCTTAAAATTTTCATCTATTTGTACTATTAAAAATTAGCGTGACTGACAAAATAATTAGACAATAACATGTGATGTTCCATGTGTACCTCATGTTGATGTAAAGGAACCAGTTTTTAACAATAGAAATGGGTGAAATTTTTAATAGAAGAATCATTTTTCTATTTGATCTAATGTATAGAGACTAATTTAATTCTAACAATTCAAGAAACAAATTTTTGGGGCGTTACAATATAACAATGAGTAGGGTCGAATCCATATAGGCAAATGATAATTCTATTTCTTTAATAAAAGAAAATAAAAACAAAGGAGGATTAAAATTAAAAACTAAAACTAAACTTAAAACTATGTAACAAAAATCGTAAAATAAAATATAAAAAAAACTCAATACGATGAAAATCTAGAAAAAGGTAGATTCATGAGTTTGATCATTGATGTATAAATTAATAAATTAACTATATTTGTTAAGGTTATGCTTAGCAATCAATCTCTCTCACCTTATAAATAACTAAGAAGAAACTTGTTGAAATTATTAACACAAAAAGTAAGTCTAAGTCGTTTAAAAAGTTTATTAGTAAGAAAAAATGAAGAATACATTTTAAAGGTGAAGTGGAAATAAAAACAAAAGCAAAACCGGCCCAGTATTTGCTTCTTAATTAGTGATTAGTGTCAAAAAGTAAAAGACATTTTCTGATTCATATTATTGAAGAATTCAGGACCCATATCTCTTTTTGCTTCATATGAAACTAAGAAGAGAATTGTGGGTAAATTACATTAATTGAAACAAAAAGCAAGTCTAAGTCATGAATTAAAGGTTTAGTAGGCCTAACAAATTTCACCCTATAGTGATGTGATTTAACTAAAGAAGAAAACAGTGGAGGTTAGAAGAGAAAATTGAAAGCATAAACATCCATAATCCTTAATTAGTGCTAAAAATCACAACGTATTTTATGGTCATCTTATTTTTATATTAAAGAATTCAAGCACTAATGAAAAAGGCTGACAGCTAAATCCCAATTATATAACATAAGGATATGATATAGGATCATGCAAAGACTTTGGTCTTTAAATTAATAATTTTATAAATAATATAATCTATTATATTAAATTAATTATATAATATTTAAGAATTATTATTTCAAATTTATTGACCGTTAAGAAATTATCCTATTAATCACTCTAACTAGGGGTTATTCTTATTTTGGTCACATTTTTCTTTTGTTAATTTGGTCACTTAAAAAAGAAATTGATCAAATTAGTCACTCTACCATTAAAATAGTAATAGAAGACTAACTTTGCATTTACATATATTCTTTTGGAATGTCGAAATTAGGAATTAGTACTCCTATTTAAAGTGACTAACAGGGTAGTTTGTTGTAATTCTAATGTGAACAAAATAAGAAATGTTTAGTCAACATTCTGTTATCATTTTATAGTGGAGTGATTAATTTAATCAATTTTAGAGTGACTAATGAGTTTACCCAAATTAAAAATTGAGTTGTGAAAAGCTTAACTGTAACGCTTCAAAATTTTATGTTTTTGAATTGTGAAATTATGTCAAGTGAATTAGATTGGTTCAATGGTTAAGTGATGTTTATGTGCTTAAGGTCCTATATATGTTTAAATCCTTACCTTTGAATTATTATGATTATTATTTGTTCCAACCCCTAACTTTGAATATCTAGCTTATCTATTATTTTTGTTTAACTATTGACAAGAATGAGCACGTTGGTTCAATGGTAAGACTTCGTCTTACTCAAATGTTTTGTGTTTGGATCCTATGTGTGCAAAGAGAAATAATTTTTTGTTTAGACTCTACTGTTGTTGTTCATACAAGTCAAAGTTTCAGTAAAATTCTACAGTTGAGTAATCTGATAGGTGGTTATGTTAAACTAAAATGAGAAGAATACTGAAAACTTTGTATATCTTTCTTATCTTTCGAAGAGCTATCAGTGTATGTATTTATACAGTAGTCACAGCTGAAATAACTAATTAACCAACTGCTGTAACTTCCTTAACAACTGACTGCAACTAACTGCTTACTAACTGACAACTGCCTGACTTCCTCATAATACTCTAACATTCTCCCGATTTTCTCTGTTTTCTAAAACAATCGACTCATCTTTAGTTGTTACTCGAAGAGCACTGCGCAGACCTACAAACTGCTTGGGAGCTAGAGGCTTAGTAAGCACATCGGCAATCTGATTAGCAGACGGAACAAAATTAACCTGAAGTGATCCATCGGCCACCTTTTCTCGAACAAAGTGATGGTCAATTTCAATATGTTTTACTCTGGCATGATTTGTTGGGTTAGCTGACATGGATACTGTCGGCGTGTTGTCACACCAGACTGTTGGTGCATGGGCCATGCAAACTCCTACCTCATTTAGCAGTTGTCGAACCCACAATATTTCGGATACACAACTAGCCAAACTGCGGTATTCTGCCTCTATAGACGACCTGGACACAATGGGTTGCTTTTTCGAGCACCATGCTATTGGGTTTGGTCCAAGAAAGATAACATACCCTGTGGTAGACCTCCTGTCTTCAACAGAAGAAGCCCAATCTGCGTCAGAATAACAGACTAACTTGAACTGTCCACGTGAAAAAAATAACCCATGATCGATTGTACCAGCTAAGTAACGAAGAACACGCTTAACGGCTTTCCAGTGAGCTTCTCCGGGTGAATTCATATACTGACTTAGCTTATTTACACAAAATGAGATATCGGGTCTTGTAACACACAGATATTGCAGCATCCCTATAGTGCTACGATAGAGACGTTCATCAACTGTCTGATCACTATCAGAGGTTGCTAGCTTGAGTTTGGGGTAACTGACCATAGGTGTTGGTGTATTAGCAGCACCCTCCATCCCTGTTTTTTTAAGAATGTCCTGAACATACTTTCGCTGAGTGAGAAGCATTCCATGAGGCATGTGTTGCACCTCAATGCCAAGAAAGAAACTGAGTTGACCCAAATCTTTAAGTGCAAACTGTTTGTGCAACTGACATACCACATCATCAACAGCTTGAGTGGAGTCACCAGTAAGTATAATATCATCGACGTACGCCATGAGAAATAGCTGACTTGATCCAGATCGCCGAATGAATAACGAAGGGTCTGCCTTTGACGCACAAAATCCCAGCTTGTTCACCACAAATTGTTGAAGTGTGTAAAACCATGCACGAGGCGCCTGACGCAACCCATACAGTGCCTTGTTTAACTTGCATACCAATTTATGACCATCAGTGCTACAAACTTCAAAGCCTGGTGGTTGACCCATAAACACTTCTTCATCAAGCTGACCATTGAGGAATGCATTATTCACATCCACCTGTCGTAGTGACCATCCATTCATGACAGCAAGAGCAAGGATCATTCTGATAGTAACAGCTCGAACTACTGGGCTAAAGGTATCTCGAAAGTCAGTCCTAGCATGTTGAGAAAAGCCTTTTGCTACTAATCGAGCTTTGTACCTGTCTACAGTACCGTCTACTTTCTTTTTCACCTTGAATAGCCACTTACAGCCAACAGTTTTTCGTTGAGGAGGGAGAGTGCACAGTGTCCAGGTGTTGTTTCGAACAAGAGCATTCAATTCATCAAGCACAGCTTTCTTCCAGAGAGGTTGTGCCATAGCAGTATGCACGTCTGGAGGAACTTCAAAAGGTAAGTCAACACCACTCATGTATACCTTTGGCTTAAAAATGCCAGCTTTGCTGCGGGTTACCATAGCATGGGTGTTTTGGGGAGTAGGAATGGGAGATGGGACAGTGATGGCGATAGATTGGGATTGAGAGTCTGACTCATTTAATGGAGTATGTGACGTGTGGGAAATAGGGAGGTTATGGTGTGAAATGACAGGAGTGTTAGGTAGGCATGATGGTGGAGTCAAACTAGGTTGGCTAAGACTTTGAGATTGTACTGGGGAATGAAAGCTAGGAGCTAAAACCATTAATTTGGAGCTAGAAGAAGGAGTTGTAGAAACTGAAGGCGGTTTGAGACAAACTATTTGAAACCCAGGTTGGTTTTCATGGAACGTGACATGCCTAGCTATGTAAACCCGACCATTGCTATCTTGACATCTGTACCCTTTATGATTGGTAGAGTAGCCAAGAAAAATACAAGGAACAGATCGAAACTGAAGTTTATTTTGGTTGTATGGCCGAATATTTGGGAAGCACAAACAGCCAAACGTTTTAAGAAAAGAGTAATTGGGTTTGTTTTGAAAAAGTTTCTCATAAGGAGAGACATATCCCAAGGGTGCTGATGGTAACCTATTAATGAGATACACAGCATTGCTAAAAGCATCGTTCCAATATGACACTGGCATTGTTGCATGGGCAAGCATAGAAAGTCCAGTTTCAACTATCTGGCGGTGCTTGCGTTCAACCAAGCCGTTTTGAGCTGACGTGTAAGGGCAGGTGAGTCTATGCAAAATTTCATGTTGAGCAAGATACGATCGAAGTGCTTGAAACTCACCCCCGCCATCTGTTTGAAGTGATCGAAGCTTCATATCAAGGATCCTCTCAACTTGCTTGTGAAAGAGAGGAAAAACAGCAGCAACATCAGACTTCTTATGCAGAAAATATAACCATGTAAATCTTGTAAAAGCATCTGTAAATGCTACATAATATCGAAACCCATTAGACGGTACTGGTGCTGGACCCCAGACATCTGCTGCAACAAGCTGCAATGGCGCAGTATATCGAGTTTCAGAGGGGAACAAAGGCTGTTTATGTTCTTTGCCTAAATGACATGCCACACATGGAAGAGAATCTTTATTGTCATCAAAAACCAGATTACAACTCTGTAATGCTTTAATCAATACATTTCTACAGGGATGACCTAGCCTAGCATGCCACAGGCTTAGGGACGTTGGAGCATGAGTCTGAAAACATCTAGCTGGCTGATTTCGAGGTTGACTAATCATATGTCTTTTGTTGAAGCAAAACTTATACAGGCCCTGATGGACTGGACCTTGAAGAAGCACTTCCTTAGTCTTTAGGTCCCGAACTTGGCAGTGTGATGGACGAAATTCAAACATCACCTGATTGTCTCTGGTGAACTTAGACACAGAAAGTAAATTCTTAGTTATATCAGGAGTATATAACAAGGACTTCATGCAAAGTGGGCGTGTCTTAGTAATAAGCATTGACTGACCAGAACACAACACAGGCACAGAGTGTCCATTGCCCACATACACCCTACCTGGTCCAGAACGAGAGGTGGAATCACCAAGGGACTCCATCGAGTGAGTGAGGTGGTGTGTTGCCCCAGACTCAGGATACCAGACCAAATCTCCAACCGTTTCCGGAGTGGCAATCATTGCATGAGATGACGTCGCAAGTACAGATGAGCCCTGTTGCACTGAGTTACTAACAAGGGAATTTTGCCAGCTAGGAGAGTAGGGTACCTGATATGTCCAAGTAGGTGATGGAACCATAGGTGGTGGAGCCATAGAGGGAGGAGCCATACACACATTAGCTTGTGGAGGAGGTCTGTAGTTTGTGCTTTTATAGGACGAATCAAATCGGTAGTAGCAACGATCCACAAGGTGTCCCAGTTTGCCGCACAATTGACATTGCAACCGTGTGTTGGACAATCGACCACGACCTCGACCACGAGGGTTAGATGACCGATAAACTGGTGTGGAATTTTTTGTAGCAGAATCGGTGGGCTGTTGTGAAGCAAGATTCGCAGAACTAGGGACCTCAGCCAGTAACACTTGCTGTCGAGACTCAGCATCAACCAACATAGTCATTACACTCTGAAGGCTGTACAACGTTGGGCTGGCTACAATTATAGATACAATCGATTCATACTCAGCTGGTAGCCCGTTTAAGATCGCGGTGATATGCTCATGTTCGCTAATGATTTCCCCACAACCAGCCAAGTTATCACAAAAGCCTTTGACCTTCATTAAAAATTCTCGCATGGAGAGATCACCTTTACGTTGTGAGTGCAAAGCGCGACGGTAGAACATTAGCCGCGAAGTAGACTTGCTTCCATAAAAAGATACAATAGCGTTCCATATCTGTGCACTTGTATCTAATCCAATAAGATGAGGCAAAACTGTCGGACTAACCGATGTCAACAGCCAAGAAGCAATTGCACTATCCTGCTGTTCAAATCTTTCAAAATCAACATTCTCCTGAGGCACCCCATTATCATCAAGAACCGTCGAGGGTGGTGGAATGGTATGTAAATCCAGAAACCTTTGCAGTTTATAGGCTTTTACAGCAAAAAGAATTTGCTGGCGCCACAAAAGATAGCTGGAATCGTCAAGAAGTATACTAACCTTCTTGGTAGCAAAGAACTTGCTATCAATAATACCAGCCGATGGGTGAGAAGCCATCGTGGGAACAGCAGAGTGAGCAGCAGAAGGGCTCAACGAGGGATCCATGCAGACGACAGAAACACTTAACCCAGGAAAAAACTAACGTCTGATACCATGTTAAACTAAAATGAGAAGAATACTGAAAATTTTGTATATCTTTCTTATCTTTCGAAGAGCTATCAGTGTATGTATTTATACAGTAGTCACAACTGAAATAACTAATTAACCAACTGCTGTAACTTCCTTAACAACTGACTGCAACTAACTGCTTACTAACTGACAACTGCCTGACTTCCTCATAATACTCTAACAGGTTACTATTTAGATTAGATAGGATTTTTGTTAGAATTATTCTTTTTGAAATTATAAAAAAATCCTAAAAATCTTCCCACTAATTGTCGTCCATCTCTCCCACTTCCCCTCTTTCCCCATTTTGTTGCGACAAAGTCTCTCATGTCGTTCTACTTCTGCAATTATCTGTTTCTTCTCCTAATTCCGATTATCACCCTTGTTGATTTGTTGCCATCGTTCTATTTTGTTTCCCTGTGTGTGGGTTGTGCGTGATTAGGGTATATTGGTTTAGTGCGACGTTTGGTTATTAAGTATTTTCTATTCGTATTCATTTAAGTGTTATTATATGAAGTATGTAAGTTGGTGTGGAGTTTCGGTTTAATCGTTTCAAATCTATTTAGGTGAAAATCGTACGACAAGTACTTCTACGACAATTAGAAGTGTTTTAGGAATTGACTTAGCATTGGGTAAGTGTCTGAATAACTTAGTTTAGTGGTTGTTTCGTTAGAGTCATTCATTTGATCTAATGCTCCAATCTAGGTTGGACCAAAGATTTTGATTCGAATATTGTGCAATGTGATTAATCGTTTGTGTGGTGATTATTGTCTACAGACTTTGGTGCTACTGTTGTGACAACAATTCAAAAAACAATAAGGTGTGTAACTTCAATCCTGAAAGTATGTGAACGGCCTGAAGCCGAAAGGTTTATTATTGACGCCACACAATCGTGTGGGCTACATGGGCTGGGCCAAGTAGGCCGTGTGGACCCATTTTCAATAAATTCAATTATGGTCATATTTAAAGTGTGTTTCGAGGTTAGCTAATTATTAGGGTCTGTTATGTGTTATGTAGGACTCTGATATATGAAATCTATAGTATTGATATTGTATGTGTAACATCCGAAAGCATGTCTATAGTGTAAATATTGCGTTTGATCTGTGAATTTAAGAAATCTGTTAAAGCATGATTCATTTGTGTGCGTCTGAGTATGTATTATGTTTTAGCATGTGCATTGGGGTGGGATAATTATGTGATGGATGAAGTGTTGGCAGTTTAATGATTTGCTCCATCTACCGTATTATTTCTGGCTGCCTTGTCTGCAAATTCTGTATAGTGACACATGATCACTTATTTAGTGTGTGGGGTTGGATAGGTATTTATTACCCTAATTAGTGTATAGAGATGGATGAAGATGGTGTGTAGTAGATGGGGCTAAGATCTGTATCTGTAACGCCCAAAACTCGACCTAGAAGTTTAAGTTGAATCTAGAAGGGTTACACCAACGTACTGAAAATTGATTTCGTTGAGTATTCAGAAACCATCCAAAACTTTACTTGATTTGTAGCAGAAATATTTTTAGAGTTTTAACTTTGAAAATCAAAAATTCATTTCAATTGATTTAGGTGATTCTGTAACTCTGTGTTAGAGATTATCAGTTACTGATGAAATTAGCCAAAACCAGAACAAGTTCAAAAACATATTACAATTCCAAAAGATCAAATCATATTTACATCAGTGTAAAAACAACCCGAGCACCAATAAGTCGTCCGATCTTAAGTCAGATGTTTACCTGCACAGAAAAAGATAAAACAAAAGATGAGCTACAAGCATCGCGCATAACCAAACTCAAATACAAATAAACATATTGTAACATATAATTCATGAAAATGCGGAGAACTTAAGAACAGTTGTATAACCAGTACGAAACAGTTCTAGAGTATCATAGAGATTTGAACAATGGTAGCATAGCAGAACAAAACTGAACAGAGCAAAATAAAGAATTCAAAATAGAGTAGAACAGGATAGAATAGTACAGAACAATGCAAAACATAACAGAAATTGTAATGTAAAATAGCAAAAAGAAAGGAAGTTTGAATAAAAGAAATCATAACAAAGAAAAATTGAAGAAATAACGGGGAAAAAAAGGAAACAGAAATGGGAAAAACTAAGTGCCCAGGAGGGTTTTGGAAGTTTAATTACTCAACTAAAAATAACTACCATGCCAAGTAATTGAAAAATAAAACGTTCCCTATTGCTTTTATGGGGATTCAAACACAAGGCCAGAGGATAAACAGAAGCTTAACCATTGAACTAGTAGACTCATTTTTATTATCAATTGAATGAATTTAATTTATAACCCACATGTCCAAAAATAGAGTTTAATCAAAAGTATCAAAATTTCAAGAGATGAGATTTGAACCTAAAATCTTACATACATAACCAGAACACTTAACCACTGAACCAAGTCAATTCACCTATAGAAAACTTCCAAAATCTAAACTCAAAATCGATGGATGACCACTTTTGGTTTCAAAACTCAATTTCTTCTAACCTAGTTTATGAGATGTTACAATATCTATATCTGATATGTGTAATATGTTGCATCACATGATCTGCCATGCCATCTGTATCTGATATGTCTGTCTTGTTGCATCGCAAGATATATCATGTTTTGTATTTATTCGATCCATGATTTATGTATGATTGTTTGCAATCTAATCTATAAGTATGGGCTAAGTTGCACACTGAGCTTTATTAGCTTACCATATATTTTTATTTTCTTAGGTAATCAATAAACTTAGGATTAGACGACATGCAGGAGCTCGGATCGGATTTTCAATAATAAAACGGTTTTTAAGAGATTTATTGTCTATTATGGACTTTTTGGACTATTGGTACTTTTGGACTTGTTTTTCGGTTTTTGGTTTATTTCGTTTGACTTTTTGATATAATTAGCATTGCTTAATTGTAAATTACGTGTTAACAATTTAAAATTTTCAGTTGCAAAGTAAAGTAATCACTTAAGTGTTTTTTTATAAAAAAAATATCTTCAACGAGAATTATTTTCTAAAAACTTGGAAGAGATTTGCCAAGTTAATATTGTCGAAACTCACGTTTTACTAGTTAAAAATCTAGAATTCTAAAACAAGATTTTATAATACCTCAAGATCCAGCCTAACGTTATATCTTTTTTTTTTCTAGTTTTCACAAATGCTTTGAAAACTATGAGAAATTTTTTATTAGTACCATATTTCAATTATTAAAACAATTGATATATTTTAATTATGTTAATTAATTATTAATTTGTGTAATGTTGCTTTCCTTTAATTAGATGAAGTAAAATTATATTTCATGTTTTACAATATATTTCATATTGAATATATTAAAAATACTTCAGTTATGATTTGAAATTTTTTATTATAATATTTGAATTATTAAATAAGTAAAATTAATTTTTTTACAAAGTCAAGTTACTCATCAAAAGCAATAAGTGACGTAATGATAATTAATTTTTTTTATCATATAAATTTTACATATCTTTAAAATATTTTATTATTATGTTAATAATTAGATTGTTTGATTAATATAAATTTTAAATTATGGAAAATAATTATTTTATACCTTTATTTTTAATTTTTAAATATTTTATTTTATTTTTTAAAAAATAAAAATTCAAACATACCATAATGTTGAAATTAATAAAATAGAATTAATTGAAATCATTTTCCATTTAATGATAATTCGTTCTTAAATACTTACCATTTTTACATTTTTTAATAAAAAAAATCCTATCGATTATTTTGAATTATCAGAGATATATAAAAAAAAGTTAAATCATTAAAAACATTTAATTGTTAATTGATTTTCGCATTCAATTTTTTTTTCTGTTTTTTCAATTTTTCTCTTTATTTCCTGAGAACATATGAGAAAAAAATAATAGTTGAATTAAGGTTTGTAAACTATTAAGACGTAATCCAAGTTTCCTACACCTTTTTTCAGTAATGTTAACCCTACGTTAAGTTCTTTATCAACTTTTGTTATTGGTATATAAAAATATTGTGAAATAATTTCCCTGAACAACATATGTGCATTATTTAAATTTTTGGCCTTCTTCTCCTTCATTAGTCTCTGGTCTCCACCGTGTCCGTCACTGATAACTTTCAAAAGCTTTTGATTTTCTAGTTCAAATAATGTTCCCAGTTCATTCTAAAAACCATTCTGTACAAAAAAGAATTATATAAATATATATAATTTTTTCAAAAGAAATGAGTTTATGAGTGTAAAAAATATATTACACTTCGGGTCAAGCTTGGATTTTATCTAACATCAACATATAAATAGAAATTATTCATCAACGGAATAGTATTGTAAAAGCTCATGTCTTGTATGGTAAACTCATCATCCCCCATTAAATTATAAGATAAACTGAAAAATTAAATCAATATAACAGATATGAAGTTAAAATTTAAGAGGTGGGGATTAGTTGATGGTGGCGGAGGAGGAAAACAAAAAGGCTTTAAGAGATGTGGGGTTGATTGATGGTGGTGCTAGATACCGAGAAAGTGAGGGAAAATTGAAAGGGCGGTTAGCAAAAGAAAGAAAGAAAAAAGATGGAAGTGTAGAAGTAAACCCAGAAAAAGAAAGAAAAATATAAAATAAAATAAAAAAGGAATAAAGATACAAGAGGAGCGTCATGTGGTGGCGCACAATTGGTCACTAGTACTATGTTAGCAAAAAAGTTGAGATATATCAATTTGGGATAAAAAAGTCAGTCTTACAGAAATGAATAAGTTTATGTACTAATTTTATATATCTGAATTGGCTTTGTTGTTGGAGTTTGTTTTTAGCTGCATAGCTGATGCTAATTGTTTAAGTATTCTTCATATTGATTTTATTATTAAAAAAATTAACTTTTTACTAATTTTTTATATTATTTTAAAATTTCCCATCGATGTAGTTTCAGAAAAAAAAAACTCATTGATTAAAGAATATAAAAAAAAAAGAATGAAAGCAAAACAGGCCTAATCCTCAATTAGAGAGATAATAGTATCAATACCCATAATTGATTTGCTACAATTACTTTTCTTATTTTCTTGCTTCATGTGAAACAATCTTAAATAATTAAATACATCCATATAGTATGAATGCTCATATTCCAGTCAAGCTGGGTCTTTATAAAGAGGCCTTTCCTCAGCTATTAGCATTCAGAATTACAACAACAAAACACAATCTCATTTGCTCTTGCTTCATATTTCATGATTCCGATGTCAAGTATGAGGTCTCATAAACTTGTTTTATTTTTTGCAATATCCTGTCTTCTTCTTCAGGAGAAATGCACCGATGCTAGCCAGTGCAACGAGAGTGTGAGAAGAGCGCTACTTGAATTTAAGTACAGCCTTCAAGCTATGTATTCTACAGGCTACGACGCCCTTTCTTCATGGATAAGTGAGGAGGAGTGCTGTCTTTGGGATGGCGTTTATTGCAACAGCTTTACAGGATACGTTGAAATGCTCGATTTTAGCGACCAATCTCTGGTTGTAGCAGGTACAGTTAGCCCTTCACTGCTTAAACTACATCATTTGACTTCTTTAAATTTCAGTAGTAATGATTTTAATGGAAGTCTCATCCCAGAGTTTTTTGGTTCTCTGGAAAAATTGAAATTACTGGATCTCTCTAATGCTAATTTTAGAGGTCCAATTCCTTCTCAACTTGGAAATCTTTCAATGTTGGAGACTCTCAGTTTGGGTGGCAACGGTAGAGTTTTAAATGTTGGAAAACTTGAGTGGCTTTCCCATCTTTCACGTTTGAAAGAGGTTGATCTCAGTTTCACTAACCTGAGCAATGCCAATGATTGGTCTCAAGTCATTACCCACCTTCCTTTGCTCCAAAAACTAAGTCTAAGACATTGTGATCTTCCAAGCATATCTTCTTCATCACTTTCCCTTGCCAACTCTTCTACATCTCTCACCTATCTCGATCTCTCTGATAATAATCTCCCTTCTTCTGCCATATATCCATGGTTGTTTAACGTTAGCAGCAACCTTGTTTCACTTGACCTCTCAAGTAACCAGTTGAAAGGTCCAATTCCAGAAGCTTTTGGGAACATGAAGGCTATTCAAGAACTTTATCTGAGTGATAATCTTTTGGTTCTAGCTGAGAATCAAGTTAGGGGCGATTCTGGGTTGAATGAAATCGGAAAACTACCAGATTTTAGCGTTCTAGATCTTGGGTACAACCTTTTAAATGGATCCATAAGCAAAAGCTTTGGACAACTTTCCAACCTGCATGTCTTGCGGCTTGCAGGGAATTCTTTTGATGGTGATGTGATTTCCGAAGCTCATTTCTCAAATTTCACCAATTTACAGGTCTTGGATTTATCCTACACTTCTTTGACTTTAAAATTCAACACAGGATGGATTCCTCCTTTTCAATTGAGTCAAATAAAGCTTTGCTCTTGCAAGTTAGGGCCTCGTTTCCCAGATTGGCTACGGACTCAAATGGACGTCCGTCCGGGTTTGGAATACCTTGATATTTCTGCTTCAGGAATTTCGGATTCTCTTCCCTACTGGTTTCGGGACTCATTATACGGATTAGATTTCATAAACATGTCTTTCAATCAAATCAGTGGTACTTTTCTAAATAAATCTATCCCCGTAAGATATCTAGATCTAAGCTCTAATAATTTCTCAGGACCATTGCCAAGTTTTTCCTCACTCTTCCTGGAGAGCATTAACCTTTCGAGAAATAAGTTTACTGGTTCAGTATCTCGAATTTGCAATATTACAGCCGAACTTTTGGAATTGCTTGATCTCTCAAATAATCTATTTTCTGGACTGGTTCCTGATTGTTTTAAAAGATTATGGTCTTTAACAGCTTTGAATTTGGCTGATAATAGTTTCACAGGCTCACTTCCAAGCTCCTTGGGATTTCTGACTCCTCTTCAAATGCTCAGTTTACGCGGTAATAAATTCTCAGGAGAATTACCTTCATCTATACAGAATTGTACCAAGTTAAAATTTTTGGACTTGAGTGATAATGAATTGTCAGGAGAAGTACCTATGTGGATCGGCCAAAGTCTTTCACGGTTAGTTTTTCTTAGCCTTCAAAGGAACCAATTCAGGGGAAGGATTCCCCATCAACTTTGTGGATTGAAATATTTACAAATATTGGACCTCTCTGTAAATAAAATCTCTGATACCATACCACCATGCATCAATAATTTCACTTCCATGGCAGAAAAAGTGAGTTTAGATCGAAGGATTGAGCATCACCTCTCAGATGAAGGGATTTTTGTATCTTTCATTCGGTTTAGGTATGTTGACGAGGCATTGTTTACATGGAAGGGAACAAAGCAATGCTATCCACAACTTGGACTGCTACTAGCCATTGATCTCTCTTGTAACAAATTAACAGGAGAGATCCCTGAAGAATTAAATTGTCTTCAAGAACTGGTTGCATTGAACTTGTCAAGAAACTTTTTGACCGGAAAAATTCCTCAAAAGATTGGGCATCTAAGACAACTAGAGGTGCTTGACCTGTCAGGAAACAAGTTTTCAGGAAATATCCCAACGAGCTTGTCTGAATTAACATTTCTAAGTACCTTGGACTTGTCTTATAATGACTTGTCTGGAAAAATTCCAACCAGCACTCAACTACAGAGCTTTGATCCTTCATCATTTTCCCATAATAGAGGACTTTGTGGTTCTCCTGTTTCACCGAATTGCTCAATCGTGGAACCACCTCCTAGCAAACCTGCAGTAGGAGGTGAAGAAGATTCTGATGTGGTCATGAAATGGTTTTACACTGGCATGGGACTTGGATTTGCTGTGGGTTTCTGGGGGTTTTGCAGTGTTGTGTTCTTCAAGCGTTCATGGAGGCATTCATATTATCGTTACCTGGATAATGCAAAGGATTGGGTTTACGTTTCATTTGTTCTGCTGAAAGCAAGGTTAGTGAGGAGAACCAAAGCTCTTTCAACAAGTTGCACAAGGTAATAGATTTACTTTCTTCACTTCTTAACAAAGTTCTATATGATTGCCTTTCAGGTCTGATTAGAACAGCAACTGAAGGTGATATTTCCTGCACCTGAGAAAATCTTAATAAAAAAGTTTATAAAGTAATACATGTTTGTCTTTTTGATGATTTCTAATTTCTATATATTTAGAAATTTGTGATGCCTTTCTTTGATTTTCTTCTATCTTATATTTGATTTGTATATTTCTTTTCTATCAAAAGTAATTTTATCCAAACAAAAACATTCCTTAGCTAATAAAAAGGAAAAATATATTGATTGGAAAAAAAATATATCAAAATTATAACCATGGTTTCCATAAAATATTCAAATCTTCTTAATTTATTTTTATGCTTAACCCACAACCTAAACTATACCATTCTTCCTATCTTCAACATCTAAACAAATCGAACATAACAATTCCACAACAATATCAACATAAGAATTTCAAACAAATTCAAAGTTCCATAACAATCTGAAACAGCTTAATTACTTAACCCATGCTAATTGTATATATATATTATAATCTACCATAAAGTTAATTGTACAGTTAAGATTTAAGGTTACCTATCATTAATATAAAAATGTACGTTATAATATCCTAGTATATAATGTTAACTTATGTAATATAATTTACCATAAAATTAGTTCCATGTTTAAGATTCACGTTGCATATCATTAATAAAAGGAAGTACCTTATAATATCATAATTGTATAATATTTGTTACGCATGCTATATTTACTTATATATAACAAGTGATATATTATACGTAGTTAAACATACATGAATACTATTTTTTGTAATATAATATGTACTAAATATAATTATATCTCATATTATAAAATAAATTCATATTAAGTATAATATTTATTTTAATGGTATAAATATTATTTATTTTTACGTTTAATTAAATAATTTAAAGTTGATCAAATAATAAATGAATAAACACAAATGTAAGGATTTCAATGATACCATCTTATTGTTTGTTTAGGTTTACGAACGTAAAAGAATATAAGTCGAGATCAACTAAATAAAATTTAAGAGAATAATATGTTAAAAGTTTATTATAATTAATTTTAAAAATATTATTATGCTTTATATATAACATTGATTAATTTGTGTAAAGTATAATCAATATTTAAGGTAAATATTAACTATTGTATATGTAAGTTTTTGGTATAAACCTTGTTGGAAGCAATCTAAATTATCATCTCTACATTTAGTTTTAAAAAATACAGATAGTAAATTTGGATTGAGTATATCCAAATCCACAACCCAACTTATCATACCTACATTTAACCCCAAAAAAGTACAGTAATAAAAAAACTTTAGTCCAATAAAAGTAAGGTAACTTTTTTTAAGAAAAATCTAAACAGTCAACCAAACATTATTTAAGATTTATCATAAAATATTTGATTAAATTAAATTCTCAAATCCTGCATTAATAAAGATAGTAGAAAAATGTATAACTATATGTTAAGTACGACTCATATTTCAGTTAAATTATGTTTATTTATTTTAGTTGAAAAAATGTTATGTATGTGATTTGTATTTGATATGTCACGCATGTAAACTATAGCATGTATGATTTTTGTTCTAATTATATTTGTTTCTGGGATGAGTTTTAATACGTGGAGGAAGTGTTCCGTAAAAGGTGATAATTCGCCTAATTGTTTGGTAGCACAGCTGCAAATATTCGCCTAGGTGTTTCATTCCCCACATGGTGTGTTGGGATAGCCAGAGTTGGTGTGTAGCAGATAGGGCTAGGATTATATGTTTGTATCTATATCACTCTAATATGATTCTATTTTTGTTAAATATGTCTGTTATGCATTAACTGTTTAAAGTTATTCGTTATACACTGAGTTTCGAAAACTCACTTTCTGTTTGACTGATATTTTCAAGTAATCCTCAAACTTTAGATGAGTCAGTACGACAGGAATTCGATTATATAAGTTTTGCATTTATTTTAATAATTTTAATTTGGAATTTAAGTGTTCTGTTAAATTTTGGACTTTTTGGATTGTTTGGGATTTTTGGCATTATTTATCGTTTCCGTAGTATACTGTTTAAATGATTCATCAATAACGACTATTTTCTGCAAAAACCAGAGGTTTCAAATATCAAATTGTGTTTTCAAAAATTTAACTTTTAAAGAGTTCCGCTGCAAAACCATAAGTTTTTAGAAAATGTAAACAAACAACGTTTTCAATAAAATGGTTAAAGAAGATATGTTTTCGAATAAACCGGGATTTTTAAGAGTTTCTGTTGGTTTTCAAAATATGCGAAAATTAAATTGACAATCATTCTATGTAGCAACTCCAGATTTGGCCATAACGTCTAGGCATTAAGACAAGATTGTTGATTTACGTGTTGTACGCATTAAGGCAATAAGTTATAAATACTCCCATTACAATTGGTTTTAGTCAAGAGCTAAATATTTCTCATCTTTAAACTTTTGTATGTGCGTATATTCCAATTGCTCCACCACAACACACAAAGATGAGCGATTTCTCAAAGAAAGCTGGGAATATATATTAATTACGAGTCTCCTTGTATTATTATATGTTTTTAATATATTGGATATTCAATTATGACATGATCTATGATTACTATTTTGATTCGATAGTTTTTCCGACGTTAGGGGGAGAGAAATAATCACTTGTAATGAGTTAGGAGGAGAGTAATTTGAATCAAAAATTCAACAATGATAACTTATTACAAGTTCCAAATATGAAAATTCTCATAAAAGAAAGTAATAAATCTAGATTGTTATATAGTAAAAACAGGTGCTCCAAAAGAGTCTCAAGACATAACTAATAAGTAAAACTCTAAAAAAAACTCTATGTACTTAAAATTGAAGATTAAAATAGTGAAAATATAATATCTTGATAAGTTATGTCAATTCTAAAAAATGTCGAATCATAATAAAAGTGGTCGCCAATAATTTTGCATGCAATATTATTGTTGAAATAATGAAATAAAAGGAGAATCTTGAATAAATCTATTGAGAAATATAGATATGGAGTAGATTGTTCAAAATAGAAAGACGCAACTCAAGTATAATTAAATTCGTAGAGTTTTTGGACTAATAGTTCAAATATCTGAAGGTATAAAGCCAGTGAGGGAACAAATGAAGTAGTTTTGCAAAAGTGGAATAAAAATATGAAGTTTTTCTCTAAGTCCTAACATTAATTATGAAAAAAATATAATATTCTTTTGTGGTGAATACAATAACCTTTAGATATATTATTATATTGGCAGTTCATAAAAGATTTAATTTGTGTTTAATGGTTGTTGTTACAACCTTTTATGAGTCACTATATAGTAAAGTTTATGTTAAAATCCTTGAAGGATTTAGAATGCTAGAGGCATATTGAAATTCTCAGGAAATTGTTCATTTATATGAATTGAAATAATTTGAACATATGTGATAAATTTGACTAAGTGAATAGTAGTTGAAGGAAAATAATAAAATGATCCAAAATATCTATTTGTGTTTTTATAGAATAATCATTATTAAAGTTTGCTATGATTATTGTTGAAACTCTAAAAGAGATCAACATATATTTTCTAAAATTTTCCTTCACTCATGACTTTAAAAAAAATGATGATATAAATACTTAGCAATACATTCGAATAGTCATTTGAAAAACTTGTATTCAAGATTGAATATATAGAATATGAGAAAGTATGTGATGTTTTCATGAGGGAGATTAAATATGTGTTGTACTCTTTTTCGCTTAACCGAGGATTTGTCTTATTGAATTTTCCTGGTAAAGTTTTTAATAAGGCAACATATTATGCGTATTATAGATATGTGTTCTATTTTTTCTTCATTAGGAATTTTTTTTCTCACATGGTTTTTATCTTAGTAAGGTTTTAACGAGGCATAATATCTATCAATTGCCATCTAAGGGGGAGTATTATGAATATTTTGTTAAGTAAATGCCCATCATGATTAAGATAAGTTTTGATGTACTTTAAATTCTAATTGTTATTTGAATTAGATATCTACTTTATTTACACTTCTTATGTCTATAAATATAGATTTTTAAAAAAAACATTGTAAATATTCTGATTTATCAATAAAATACGCTATCTCATTACTCTCTTATTCTCTTTGTTTTTCTCTCTGTCTATTTATTTTATAACAGTATCAACTTTTAATTAGTTGAAAGAATTTTTCTAACAAATATAATAGTATAGGTCATAATAGTTATGAAATTATAGTTTAGATTGTTTTTTGACAAAAAAATAAATTTAAATATCTAACCAAAAAATATATAATTTGAAGGTTGCTTATTCCAACTTCTATTTTATACAACAATGGTATAAAAATATAATTTAAAAGATAATAATAATAATAATAATAATAATAATAATAATAATAATAATAATAATAATAATAATAAAAGAAACTAAACAAACATGAATACCAGTGATAATTATGAAATCATATGATATTTTTTTCATTAGTGTTTACACAAATACTAAAACTCCTAAAGTTAATTATGAATTAAGTGAAATGAACTCAACAAAAATAATTAAAAATAAATAAATATATATCAAGAAAAGGGTTGTGATGATTTTCTTCCAAATTTAACATTTTCAATCATATAAAAAACTGAATATGAATAAAATTTGAATATGAATTCGTGAAATAAACAAGAATTTAATTTTATAAAAAATTTATTCATAATTAACAATAAATAAATGCAAACTAACATTTAACCCAATAAAAGTAAGGTATTTTTTATTTTTATTTTTGAAGAAAAATCACCCTAGCATTATTTAAGATTTATCAGAAAACATTTGATTAATTTAAATTCTCAAATCTTACATTAATAAAGATAGTAGAAAAATGTATAACCTTCCTATTCCACAAAGAAGTTGTTAAGACAAGTTTCTCTCACGCATTAATGATTCAATCTTCTCCACATCTTCAGGTGTGTCAACTCCATGAGCCTCATGCTCAACCTTTATCACCTGCACAATATTCAACACTTGGTGAATTAATCCCTTTTTTTTTTCTTTTTAAAGTTCGTGCACAATATCCAATTGAGTTATGTAAAATTTCTGAACAGGCATAAAATACAAATACTACTGTTTTTAAAAAGTGTTAATGTAATTTATGCGGATCATGAGTGAGGTATGTAAACCACATTTTGACATTGTGCATTCAAAGTTCTTTTACTTGCTTCGAAGATTTTAATCTGGATTCTAGGGACCTTTCCTACATTGTCGGTATCATGGACTTGTTACTTAAACGGGCGGGGTTGTGATATAGACCAGAGGCTGGTGGTCTCAATCTAGGGAACATAAACATGATGCCCATGGCTATCACTTCCATGTATTGAAGTTATTTATTTGAGACATAAAGCTGACAAAGCTAGTGATTCCTATAGTGTTAATGTTTTGGATGATTTAGGGGAAATGGATTTCATAGGAAAAGAGGACCCTTCTTTTGAACATGTCTCACACACTTTGAGAAGGCTACTCGATGTTCTTGCTAACCTAGCTCAAACAAGTCCTGTTGATGACAAAAGATCCAAGTATTCTCACTCCAATGTCAGTTGCCATGGTAGAATTCGAAAATTATTTACTAGATAGTCTTGGTGATGAAATTTGGGAACAGGAAAATAACAAAATAAAGACGTTGAAGCTGCCAGATGTTGCAGGACATTTTTCTCAAGGCAAAGAGCAGGGATCTGCAGCCAGAAGTTTCAAATAGATCGTTTAATATATTTTCAAGTCATCTTGGAAACTACAAGTTAGGTCAGCAAATAAAGACTGTTCCTCTCTTGGCCATAAACATGGCTGGATTTCCTTCTTTGTTGCAAGAGATAATCTTGAAAATCCTTGAATATACTGCAAAAGTAGTGAATTGCGCTCCTAAACAAGAAATGTCGTCTCTATGTTGCCTATTACATCAACCAGTTACGTCAGTTAAAGCTCACCCTCCTTTCAATTTTAGTAAGGTTCCTATCATTTGATCAGCAATACAACAAAGTCCTAAGAGAAGTAGGTATGCTGTAAGTCTTGTTGGATGGTTTGAAACAACATAAGTTACTTTTAAGGTAAAAAATATCATGATGGTAAAGCCGATCAGTTGGAGAGAAAATCCGGTTCTAACAGGTTCAAGCAACACTTCAACAGTGAAAGTGTTGTTATTGCTTCACCCAAGTTCATGGAATCTGGTTCGGGGAAGTTTCTTATTTTTGAAGCAAAGGATATTGGCATTGATTCTGAACTACAGTGTATCTACAAGACATTCACTAGAACTTAGTCAGGTTCACAGAGTGATTTGGGTTTGCAGGGGGTCAAAATTGAACATATTTCCCATTATGAAGCTGATAGAACTATTCTTGTATTCCTCATAGTTTGGGAGGACACTTCTAAGCTCCGTGACAAGATTAAAAGCAAACAACTTTAAAGGAAATCTTAGCAAGCTTTCTAATTTTTCCTCTACATTGTTCCCTGCTCACCGTTAATCAAGAAGAAAAGTTTAACCATGCTCCACCTAAGAAGCAAAAAAATTGTTTTGGCAACAAATACTGCTGAAAATAACATCACCATAGATGATGATGATGAAATTTCAGATAAGATGCTGCAACTTCCCAAGGCAAAAAAGTGGTTATTGAAGATGTGGACAATGTCAAAAAAGCTAGGTCTAGAAGGGGTAATCTATATAATGGACTTTTGATGAAATGGTTAGGCAAAACAGCTAGTCAAAGTTCTTGGATGGTGCAAGGAGTGATGCAAAGGGCTGGTCAAAAAATGTATGCTAAAGTGGTGAAAGTTTTCTCATAGGAGCTTTCAATTATCTTATAATATTTTATTATTTTAGTTTTATTTATTAAGTGCTAGGATTATTAAGGGTTTAAATCTAGGCCTTGCAAGAAAGCCTAGTAACTTTACTTGCAAGAAAGAAAGCCTATATAAATAAGTTGTAAGCTTTAAAACCAACAGTATTATTCTTATTATTTTCTTGAATTAACAGAAAGAAACTAGAGGTTTTTATAACCATACAATTTCTAGAGTTTCAACCTCTTTCTTCCTTGTCTGTTCGGCCCTAATTCTATTGATATCCTCTAAACCACATCAATCCCTTTCCTTTATCACTAGAATAGACTCCTTTGTACCAAAAGAAATAATGAGAGGGGTTCTGACTTCCGATTCGTTTGCATTATTAACTCACCCCACACTATTATATTTGATGGAACTAAGGTCATTTTAGGCATCCATTCATCTGCCGTGTGAGGACAGCTCCATTATAGATATAGTTGACATAACCAAAGATTTAGCCTAGAACCTTGGTTCATTTTTATGTTCTGAGTATATTACCTGGTTATATTGGTGTTAACTGAAATTATGGGATAAAGACAAGTGAATTTTGAAGTTTTAACAGCACATAACACATTATCTCAAGCGTGATAAAGTGAAAATGATGGTCCAAATGTGGTAAAGAACACAAAAATTACATGCAGCAAAGCAGCATCCGTGGTTTCTATAATTTTATATGACCAGGAAAAGGATTAAACAGTAGTATAAGATTCTTGCCATACCTTCATCTTATAGCCATTCTCAAGGACCTTAAGCTGTTCCAGATCCTCTTCTAGTTGCAGTGGTGTAGGCTGAAGCTTCGGATATATTTGCAGAAACTTTGAATCATAGCTCTGTTTGGACATAAATCAGTACTAATAACAGAAGAAACAATTAATTTTAATTTTAAAGTATAAAAAATTGCTTCTTAATACCTGAATTCCAAGATGAAGCATGTAAGGGAACTGTGGATTGACTTTCGCAGATCTACATCAAATTGATCCACAAATACATTAGCGCAAATGCAATTAAAACAAAAGATGTCACAACTAAAATACACACAGACGTGCACATATAAATGTATAATCTTACTTGTTAAATGGTATTAGTCCTCTAGAAAAATAAATAGCATAACCGCGATTATCAACCACACATTTCACTCTATTTGGATCAAAAGCATCTTCTGGTTTCAAAGAAGTCACAGCAGTGCTAAACACTGCATCTGGTGCTGCCTGCAGCACAAAGACCATTTTGACACCACATGAAACGATAAGCACTTGTACAAGGAACAAGTTATATCATTGAAATAAATAAAAAAAAGAGCTGCAGATGCTAATTTACAGAACTTAGAATAACAAACCTGCAGAGCTTTAACAATTCCATCTATTATCTCAGGTTCAATAAGAGGTTCATCTCCCTGAATATTCACAACAATGTCATACTTCTTCTCTAGCTTTTCAAGAGCTTCATTACATCTTTCGGTGCCTGTAATGTGCCAAAGAATGGATCCACGAATTCAGCTAACCAAGTATAAATGAAAAATTAGCAATATGGCGATAATCATGGCCCCACCATTTTGACAAGACTCTGATGTCATGATCACATCAGCACCAAATCCTCGACAGCATGCTGCTATCTTTTCATCATCTGTTGCCACAACTGCATCCGAAAAATGAATATGTCAACACCATAAAATGCTCCGAATGAAAAAGGAAATTCAGATACAAAAAAGTTAAGAGGACGTAAAAATTTCAGACAAAACGCTAAACTATCCATCCTGAAGATCAGAGGCAACCATTATTACATCCCTATTTTTTATGCTCCCACATTTTGTTTATAACACTAATCCTAAAGTATAAATCACATAGGTAAAGGATACTGCATGATTCCATTGCCAATACGATGCGTGATAAACAAGACAGAACCAAGATGAAATTACGGTCATCAATCACTGCTTGAACCTAAGTTCACTCTGAACCTAAATTCACTCTTTTGGATTATATCATCCAGTTGTCCAGCGTGCAATATGAACAACTCTAGCCCATAGACATTAATGTGAATAAAAAACTCAAATTATTTAAGCACATACTTGGATATGAGCAAAATTGAAAGGGAACCATGCAGCAAACGTACCTAGATGGTCCAGTGTGGTCGCCAGTTTTGACCTCTCCCATGTCCTCTATTTAAGACCAAGAGAAATGTCAAGACACAAACATGTAATATGGTCTTGAGAAGCAAGACAAGAAGTGCTTAAAATTCGGCAATAAAAACTGATTTCTGAAAACGAAGTTTTTGACAAGTTTTCTTCTTCATAATCTAGGGAGGAAAAGCTGGTGATCATGTTTAAACTTCACCGAAGTTAAATGCAGGCATATACATGGCATGGCTTTGGACACAAGCAAACAGATACTTCAATCAATAGAAACTAATTTTCAACCTATAAAGTCCATCTCACAGGTGAAATGAAACCCAGATCTTTATCCAGACCAATATCTCAAGATCCATTGTTATCAAACAAACCGGAATTTCCATGTTCAAATATGGTTCAACTTAAACCAAATGATAGATAATCTTCCATCTCAGATATTCATCAACCTATACAAGATCACAAAGAAATCTAAAGCCCTGTAGATAACAAATGCATAATCTGTAGTATTCATTCTCCTACTTGCAGAATATTGATCCTCTTGTTCTTACTAAATATTAATTACAATGCTTCGTTGAACAACTATAACATGCTTGCAGATAAAAAAAAATTGGATCTTTTGCTTTTTGTCTAATATTTTGGTCCAAATTTTAGAATTAGAAATTTAAAAAAAAAAGAAACACTTTACTCTCCTGAATTACATTAAAAGAAAACCCAAACCAAATTCCCTAGAAAACCACAATCCCCAATCGTTGCAACAAAGAAACTGAAAAAATCCAAGGGCTTTAGCCAAAAGGGTACCTGGATCATGGGTTTCCCAAGGATATGAACCAAAGGCTTGCCTTCGAACCGAGAAGATGCATATCTGGCGGGTATAATTCCCACGACCCGTGTCCGAAACTTCCTAGCCCGACCCAGATAGGCACGGGCACCAATGGCTACCGCAATTGCTGTGCCAGCTAAAATCCTGTGAACTATCCAAGCTTTACCTGTTGAAGAAGAAGAAGAAGAAGAAGAAGAAGAAGAGCAGACTGACATGGTGTTCACGAATTTATTTTTATTTGGTTTCAGAGAGAAAGAGAAGGGGGAGACAGAGAGATCTGGAGACAGAGTTGAATTGTGTGTTTCACTGTCTTGGAAGGCGACTTTGCGGGAACAAGGTAATGTAATTTAAGGAGTAATGACGTTTTATCCCATTAATATGGACACCACAGCTAATCACATCAAGGGCCAATCACTTTAATATACACCAAAAGCATCCAAGTCCATTTCATTTTTAGTCAATTTTTTTAATTAATCGAAATTTTTTTTATCTAATATAATCCTCAATTTTTATAATTTATCTCTATTAAAGTTCAAATATATATAAATAACTTAGAAATGTAATGAATATGTGCTTATGAGTTCATAATTTGTTATGATGAAAACGTATTGGAATGCTTGAAATAATAAATGAAAGAATGATAATGTAATGAAACTATTATGAAATGTTATGAAATGTTTTGGATAGATTATAAAATTAGTTATATGGAGATTTTTATAGTTTATATAGATGAGATGCAGAACACATTGTTTCGGATGTACCGATAAGGTGCTAGACACACATTACTTTAATTTATACTGATGAGGCGCAAAGCGTATAGTAATTCAAATGTATCGATGCTGCACTGGGTGTAGTTTATATTAGTGTAATGGTAGATTGATCTATGTATCTATTTTGAGTTTGTGTTCGATTAATAGGGGCCACAAAATAAGTTTTGTATGATTGATTATAAAAGTTGATGTGTGAATGAGTATCTTGTACCTGAATACATCAAATGAATACAAAAACAAATGAAACGAATAAAGCTTTACGGGCCAATAATATTATAAAATGAATCAATGGTTTCGATTGGTAAAATGAGATATGAATGCAAATGTGAATATGTTTTGTATGGTATAATGAATTACATCAAGTTGTGATTTTACATGTAGTATTCTAAAACTTTGAAGGTTTATTGTGATATAGAAGAGACTCAACCCGAATATAAACTTTATAGGAAAGCATTTAGCAAAGATCACTAGACAATGATACCTTTGACATATATATACTTTGTTTCATATATGATTTTATGAAAATTTATATACTTAATTTGATTATGCTTTGTTTTCAAATTATGTTAGTATCATTGAGTTCTTTTGTTTAGTGTGTGGATTCGTATATTTTTGTATGCAGGTGACATTTAGGTCTCAAGGATTAGAGGAAGTTGACAACATTCAGGACTCTATTTCAACTAAACAAAGTTAGTATAAACTTTCAAATGTTATTTTTGAGTTGGCATGTACCTAGAACCAATATTAGTTCGGAGTCTCTTTTGATGATATTAGTGGATTTGTAATCTAGTTATGCATATATGTGTCTGTGATGGTATGATTATATGGTTATGTTGGTATGCATGATCTTTATATAAAATTATGCTACGAAACATGAGTTGCTTGCATGCCAAGTAAGTCAATATTAATGTTGGACATCAGTAACTTGTGATCAAAGTTAGTGTCATATTGTTTGCATATGATTAAGTGAGTTTCAATGGTGTTTAATTAAAACATGAATTTTGAGTACCATGAGTCATGGATTTGATTTGGTAATGTTTAGGGTTAAAATAGGTGCATTTTAAGGTAATTTTTTAGTTCAGACACTTTTTTTGGGTATAAGGGGTCAGTTGTATCGAAACAAGTCAGAATGTAAAAAGCTACAACATAGGGGACTTGTATCGGTGCAACTAAGGGCTTGTATTGATACCATAGTTTCTGACATAGGTCCCTGTACCATTTTAAACCCTTTTGACCTCTTGAGTTTTGCATTTGATCTTGAATATCTCTGAACACCTAAAAACCAATTTTAAATGATTCCAACATGATTTTAAGTCTTAAAATTTAGTTTAACTAGCTATTTTCAAATATTATGTAAGATTTTTAGAATTAAATCTAATTTCTTATGGAACGATGGATAATAGTCTAAGTTGCTTCGATAATGAATGTGTGATCTCATATTTGGATTTGACAACCGGGTCGAGTGTGGGATGTCACGAAAGGACAAGAAAGTAGTTTCGAAGCACTAGGATATGGAGACTTGATTGGAGACTATCGATTGCCATATGGATGGCGCTGTCAAGATTACAGGTGACTTAGCTTGACAGAACAAAGCCTTGGTGGCTTTGGTAGAGGCATTGCGTAGCGAAATCATGGAGCTCAAGGGGAAGCTCTGAGAGTTAAAGCCTTGGGTGGTGTGCTTGGTGTACCAGGGCATCACGTGGGAATCTCAAAGCCAAAAGAGTTCGAGGGTTCAAAAGACGTAAAGGAAGTCGACAATTTCATATAGGGCATATATAGAACAATACTTTCGCACGACCAACATCTAGGACGAGGTGCTTGAGTTTTCATCTATCATTATATCGAAAAATGGACTTGACATTTTAAGCAATTAACTTACTTCATTGATCATAATAAACTAGAATTCATCTAAAGTTGTGACTAATTGAGTAATTAAGGTGGGGTGTTTTGGTTATCATCTTTTTTCACCTTAAAAGATCTAGTGATAATTTAGACAAGTCAGTAAGATGCTTTAGCTGAAACAAATTTTATTATGGTGTCTTGACAGGTTTGGTACAAACGTGACGTTGTAGAGCTTAATTTTACATGACATAAATTATGTGCTTACAAAGACTTGCGAACTAATGTGTTTGTTGTTGCAAATTTATCACAACATATTTTTATTCTATTTTATCTATTTCCTGATGGATTCGATAATACTTCCATATATACAAATTTAGTTTGCTTTTTAGGTGTAAGACTTTAGAATTGGTGGATTCAACACCATCATGGACATGGTTTGCTCCACCAAAGAATGTAGAAGTTTAAGGGGTTGGATGTCGGTGTCAAATATGATATTTGTCTAACACCTATAAGATCATTTTCTTAAAAAGTTTATCCATGAATTTGGAGTGCTCTTGGAGTACTTGGAGAATCATATCCCTTTACCCCTGTTTGAATGTATATCAGATATGAGTGTAAAATATGCATTCTTCAAGCAAAATAAGATGTAGCAGCAGCACATACTTGGGCATTTGGAACATGATGATCCAACATGATGTACGATCCTTGTATTAAAAGTTAAGTAATTTCAATTCGAAGCTCAAACATCTCGCATACATACTTCCATTACCTTAACAACATGGTTAAACATAGATATCAATACAAATATAACAGATAGAAACTCTTCTTAGACATCATTTTTAATGGCAGAACTGTATCCAGTTTGATCATCATAGTACTTAGACCATAGCATCACGCCTCCATACATGACAGAACCTTTGATGGCAGGGAGTACTTGAGAAGTAAGATCGGATACAGGGATAAATCCACTACCAGCTGCCTCAGGTGATGCCGGGAGTCCTAAGAAAATTTTGGTAGCCGGAACATCGGTAGTCCATTGCTTCCATGCTTGTTCAAGGTTTGTAATATCACCATCTGTGTATTGGCATTGAGGATTGTTATAGAATTGTACCCAGACATAGTCAAAAAGGCCCGTTTTAAGGGCACCCCCAACCCAAGCATCAGGGAATGGACACTGTGGGGCTGCCGTCAAGTATACTTTCTTGCTGCGTTGGCTATACCCGGAGAGATACTTCGCAAGATCATCCCAGTGTTGGTTCGTTCCGCCTTCAATATCGAAATCAATTCCGTCTAAAATGGCATCACCGAAAGGTCTAGAGGCCGATTGTCCGCCCAAGAAATTGTTCCACAAGTAGGTCGCAACATGTCTAGCATCGTCGGATGAGGCAAGGTAATAGCTCCCTGCTCCTCCTCCTAGTGAAAGTATTACTTTAATCCCTTGTGCTTGACATGATTTGATGTCTGAGCTTAAATTAGTGCATCCATTGCTATACGGATCACAATGACCAGCAAGGTTGATCATTGGAGTCTGGCCATTGCCAAACGTTGGAAGGAATGCTAAGTTCACAAAGTCATAGTTACGAGTCGCACATGTCTCCGCCAATGTGCCCTCGTCACTGTTCTGACCCCAGTAGATTGCGATGTCACCAGCATCTATACTGGTAACTAGCACCAGAATCACTGAGGTGGCAAATGCAAGCAAGATTGCAGACTTAATAGCCATCTTTCTTTGCTAGTGTTGGAATCGTTTTGTATGCTTAAAGTGTTCATCAAATCATCCTTTTATAGGTGAAAATGCTTATAAGAAACCAAATAAGATATTAAATTCTTTGAATGACTGCTCAAATATACAAGAAATGAACCATTTTAAAGGCATTGTTCGCTATTTTGGTGGCTTATGATTGTCTCTTTTTCCTTGAAATTGTTGCTGTTAGATTGGTATTGTCAGTTTCTCATATTAGGCATATATATATATATATTTACATTGCATTAAATGGAGATATATCTTTTAGAATATCAAATTTAAACTGATAAAATTAAGTGTGCAGATTGAAATTTTAAACTCGTCTGACTCTTGCTTTGTCACTGTAAGTATATGGAGTCTGATGATACTAAGCCATTGTCTGTATACAAACAAAACCATCATAGATGACAAAAACTACTTGAAGTATATTTAGAAGAACTAGTAGCCAATAAAGTGGTCATCAACTCGCCATTCAATTGTAAAAAATTATATGCATGGTAATTAATGACAAGAGTATGAGTGTATGATACCAAATAATAATAAGAATCCATGACAGATCAATTTTTTTAATCAAAATATATTTTAAGTTCTTACATTTTTCGTATATTTAAAATTTAATTTTAATATTTTTAATTTTAGAAATTTAGTCCCTTTATTTTTCGGATTTAAAAATTTAGGTCTGATTGTTAATACTATTAAAATTCTTCAATTAAATTTGTTGATGAAACATATTGAGATTTTTTTTTAAAAACTCACCAAGTGACAATTCTTAAAAACTAATGTCAATATTTTAATTAGAATAAAATATTTAGGGTAACTAATTATCATAGATTGAAATGGTTTTTACATGCACATCCTTAATTCTTACTATCAATGATAAATATATATATTTTTAACTCTTATTTGGTCACATAGCAAAGTCGAGCCAGGCCGATTAGGTCCATTTTCAAGATTTGAGTTTGACTCGTATAATGAGTCTAAAATTTTTCCCAAGACCGACCCAGATAAAAAATGCTAAACCCAAGCCGTAACTATTTAAATCTAATTTGTTTTATTGAATGCATGTTCCGAACCTAAATTGCTGTTAGAATGATTTCTATTAACTGATAGTTGAAATGGTACGTAGTTGCTTCGACAATGTATTGTAATGTCATACATTCAGATTTGACGATCAGGTCGAATGTGAGGTGCCAAAATACGTGTATTATGTAAATATATTTTTCAAGATTTTAGTATTCTTTTCTAGTTTGGTTTCTATTAAATAAAAGTGATAAGACAATGAGAATATCATTTGCTTTGATTGCAAATATTGGAGAGTTTGTATAACACCTCTCACCAATCTTGACATATGGTATAAATAGAAGATGCCATCGGAGCACGTATATTGCAAAACAAATTTTGAATTTTTTTTTACAAAAAAACCCAACTTTGAAACAATTTAATAGGATTAATTCTCGAATTCAAATATTACTAAAAAACCTATAAAAATTAACTAAAAAACAAATAATATTTGATATTACTGACACAACCAGAAACACAATCTATTTCTTTTCCTCGTTAAAACTTCCATATAATATTTTTTTCATTTAACGTATATCTTTCTAATTTTGCAAATAAAAAACTAGTTAAAACGTTGTACTTTTATAACCCAATTAACAATCCCTAAAATTAGAACTCAAACCAATTTTTTTTACAAAAATAAATTTAACGATTGGATTCGAAAAATATTTATATTAATGCAATCAAACCGCGAAATAGATCTATCCAAAAATCGAGTCAAAACATGCTAAAAATCATACATTCTTAAACATGATTAAGCTAAGTTTTGCCATTCAATATTCCTTAGATTACCGTTTGATTCTTTCCTCTCTTACAGCCCTTGGCATCGCCCTTCTCTTATTATGCTGCTTGATTGCAGCCTGTATCTTAATTTCGTTATTCCTCACCGTCTTCGTCTACCTTCGGCTACTTACTTCCGAATCAAGAATCCGTAACTATTTGCGGTTGCCGGTTACGATACAACGGCTTCCGGAAATCGTGGACGACAGGGCGGTGTTAAGTGTGCAGGTCTTGGAGAAGCTCTTACCCTCGCTTAAGATTTATGAAGACAATAAACATCAGTTAAAATACAGTGATTGTCCCATATGCTTGGATGATTACGTGGTTGGTGAATCTTTTACGGTTTTCCCAGTGTGTAAACACACGTTTCATTCGAGTTGCATTCAGCATTGGCTCCAGAATAATGTAACTTGCCCCGTTTGTAGACAATGTATTTATGATTTATAGATTACAACTTTGGAGATTTGGGCTATTTTTCATTTGGAAGATTATTTTTTATGAAAATTTTTATTTGATCCCAATAGATTTAACACAATTAGTTCCTTTTATCTAACTAGAATATGTTTAAATTGAACACCCAAAAAATGAACATCAAGATACTAACATATGAGTTTTCTTTAAATTGAATTTTTGGAGATGAAATAAATTATAAATGGAGAGTTGATTACCACTTTATTGGCTACTAATTCATGTACATATACTTTTGTCATCTATGAAGGTTTTGTTTGTATACAGACAAGGGCTTAGTATTATCATACTCCATATACTTACAGTGACAAAGCAATAGTCAGATGAGTTTGAAATTTCAATCTGCACCCTTAATTTTATCAGTTTAAATTTGATATTCTAAAAGTTATATCTCCATTTAATGCAATGTATATATATATATATATGCCTAATATGACAAACTGACAATACCAATCTAACAGCAACAATTTCAAGTAAAAGGAGACAATCATAAGCCACCAAAATAGCAAACAATGCCTTGCAAAAGGTTCATTTCTTGTATATTTGAGTAGTCATTCAGAGAATTTAATATCTTATTTGGTTTCACTACAGCGAAACAGGTTTTTAGCAGTGTTTATAGCGGTGCTTGAACCAAAAACGCCGCCGCAAAAGTTGTACATTAGTGGCGCTAGTATGAAAACGCTGCAAAAGGTTAGAGCTATAGCGGCGTTTATGACAAAAATGCCGCAAAAGTTCAAGCGTTAGCGGCATTTCTGAAACAAATGTCACTATAGGTTGAGCATTAGCGGCGCTTCTCGAAAAAGCCGCTATAGATCGAGCATTAGTAGCACTTTGCGAAAAATGCCTCAAAAAAGTTAAGCAAAACACATCGTTTGTTTTTGAGCTTTAGTGGCATTAGCGGCGCTTTTTAAAAAACGCCACAATAGATCGAGCATTAGCTGCGCTTTTTGGAAAACGTCACAAAAAAGTTGAGCAAAACGACGACGTTTGTTGTTGAGCTTTAGTGGCATTAGTGGCGTTTTATAAAATAATGCCGCAATAGATCGAGAATTAGCAGCGCTTTTCACAAAACACTGCAAAAAAAGTTGAGAAAACGACGTCGTTTGTTGTTGAGCTTTAGTGGCAATAGTGGCGTTTTTTATAAAAACATCGCAAAAAAATCATTTTATTTTATGGTTTAGGGTTTAGTATTTAAAGGTTTAATGTCTATGGTTTAGGGTTTTAGGGTTTATGATATAATGTTTATTATTTTGGGATTAGAGTTTTGAGTTTAAGATTTATGGTTTAGAGTTTGTAGTTTGGGGTTTATTATTTCATAGTTAGGGTTTTAGTACTGTTCAGGTTTTAGGGGTTAGGTTATTAGGGTTTAAGGGTTAAGGTTTTTGATAAAATGATAAAAAATCAATTTATTTTAAGGTTTAGGTAAGCAATAAGATTTTTTTTAATACTTTTGCCCCTTGTAATATATATTTAGGGTTTAGGGTGTAAGTTTATTTGAGGTTTAAGGTTTAGGGTTTATGATTTAGTGTAAGAGTTTAGTGTTTACGGTTTAGGGTGTAGGCTTATGGTTTAGTGTTTATGGTTTAGTGTTTATGGTTTAGGGGCTTAAGATTTAGAGTTTAAAGTTTATGGTTTAGAGGTTTAGGGTTTATGGTTTAGTGTTTAGGGTCTGATTTTAAACAAAACGGCGCCGTTTTGTTCCTTGTATTCTCACCCATCATCCAAGTGACCATCATGTATTCTTTTCGACAACTCATGCACTCTTTCATCCTCTTCTATTTATTATTTAACTAGTTTCTATATATTAATTAAAATACAATTTATTTTTAATTTAATATTTAAAATCTTCAGAAAAAATTAATGACACGCAGAAAAAATTTGAAAGTAAAAACGTAGAAAAATATATGTTAAAAATGAAAAAAGTTAAAATACTATTATTTAAAATAATTTTAAAGTGTTTTGGGTACATGACTGATTAAGTTTTTTAATTTATATATTAAATAATTTATTATATAATTGTAAAAGAGATAATTTGAATTTTAATATATTAAAATTATCATTATAGTTTTTTAAAACTTTTTTTTTCATATTTTGAAATTTTTGATTTTTGTTTTCTTACATAAAAAAGTATATAAAAATTTTAAAATTTATCTAATTCTTTTAAATATTACTTTAATTTTCAAAAATCATTTATTTAAAATTGATATGAATTATATAATAATTAAATATAAAATTGTAAAAAAAGTCATCATTAGCGGCGTTTATGAGAAAAACGTCGCAAAATGTAAGTAATAACAGCGTTTGGACCAAAAACATTGCAACTATGTATTAAAATTTTTCAAAACGGCACCGTTTCACTAAAAGAATTTAATTTTTTAGTGGCGTTTTTGCTGAAAACTCCACAAAAGTTATACAATTAGTGGCTTTTTTTATAAGCGCCGCAAATTTTGCAATACCAATTTGACTTAGACGACGTCGTTTTCATCCCCAAATCAGATTTGACTTAAACGCCAAAATTCCATTTTCTTTCCCAAATCATATTTCCTCGAAATTTTTCTCTAATCCCCTAACTGATTGAAAACCTTAACTGATCAAGAAATCATTTTTCCTCCCCAATTTCTTTTCCCCAATTTCCCCTAACTGATTGAAAACCCTATCTCTTTTCCCCAAATCCCCTCCTTTTTGTCATCTTTCACCAGCAGCAGGAACAAAAAATTTCTCATCGCCGTTCTCTTCGCCGAAACCAACAAAATTCTGGTAAGTTTGTTCATGAACTTAGGTGTGAGGGTAGGATACAGTCATGCAGTTATGCATACGATATGGGTATATTTAGTTACTACTTATAGTTTTTATAATTTAGTTACCTCCATTAATTACATTATTTTAAGTACTTAAGTTATGTTAAAAGCTCAAATTTAGGAGAACATCCTTATTAGAAAATATTAAAATAATATTTTTTACTATTTTTTATAATTTTAAAAAATTAATTATGACATTCATGTAATAATTCACATGTTAAAAAAGATAAAAAGTAAATGAATGAAACCAAATTTTTTTTTTGCCGAAAGATTAAATAAACCATTATTTCTTCTTCAAAACTATTTAACTATATTTCTTTTGTGTGTTTGGAAAATTTGTTTATATAAATTAATTGAGTTAAATCCAAATTTAAATAGGATACATTAATAAAACATCATAATAATATCGAATTATTAAAAAAAAACAAATTCAACTCACTTTTCTAGAAAATAGCTTAAAATTTATATTTTCTATATTTATTTATTTTTAGTATAATAATTTATTTGACCCTCTAATTTTATAAAAAAATTTATTTTAACCTTCCGTTTAATTTTTTGTCTTTTTAACTCTTAAACTTGTATTTTTTTGTCAAACCACCCAAAATAGATGAAATATTAATGTGATGACATGTTAATATTTAATTAATTTTTTAAAATTTTAAAAAATAAAAAATTACTTTTAAAAATTAAAAATCATTAAAATTATTAAAAATATAAAATTATAATCTTTTAAAATTTTAAAAAATTAATTAAATGATAACATCTCATCTACGTGACAATCCATATATATGCCACATTAGAAAAATTAGTCCGTTTTGAGGTAATTTGATAAGAAATATAAGTTTAATGGTTCAAAGAGATGAAAAATTAAATATAGGGCTAAAATAATTTTTTTTATAAAGATGGAAGGTTAAAAAAGTTATTATGCCTTTATTTTAAAAAAAAATACAATTTATTTATTTTCACTGCTAATAAAAGCTTTGTAAGGACAAAGAACACTTTTTCTTTACCTCGTTCCCCCTCTCTCCTTTACATATACCAATACACTATACAAACAAATACTCTCTGGATTTCTTCTCTTTTCTCCACTCCAGGTGAAACAAAACAAAGCCTAATATCTCTTCGACCCAGGTATCATCTTCCACTCTTCAATCTCTCTTTATAGATACAGTTCTTGAGATATTAGGGTCAAAACTCAAAGAGCAAATGCTGCTTCTTTTTGTTTAGTTTTCCTGTTTATGTTGGTGTTATTTTTCGATGGATATAAATGTTTTGATTGGAAATAGCTACGAATCAATGCAAAACATAACTACCCATTTCCTTAGCTTCCTTCTTTCACATTTAATTTTAACGATTCAGAACTTTTCTTCTACCCTGGGGAAGGTTAAGTTTATCATTTTAAATCTCCCTTCTTTTTTCTCGTTTACTCTCTCTTTTTGGTTCTTAAATTTCGTTTCTTTTTTCCTTTGTTCTTGTTATTTGTTCCTTTAACTACCTGTTTTGTCAACAAGTTAATGTTTTTAGATAGGGATCATATCAGAATTTTACTTATGATTGTTGGGTTCTTGTATTTACCTTGGATGTTATCGTTTTTTTTTTTTACTGTGATCTTTTATGTTAGTTCAGATTTTCGTTTTCACTAATGTAAATGTTTTCTTTGGTATGACTTGTTGTTTTAGTTGCTTTCCTGTTTCTGAATCAGCTCTGAATGGTGATCTTTTTGTATAAAAAGAAGATCTGTGGTTGTTGATCCTGTTATTAGCTGTTGTTCTTTGATGTTATCAACAGTTTTTATGTGTTTCTCTAATGTGGGATTCTTCAGGTTTTTGTTTGTGTTTCCCTATATCTGCATTTGGTTTGGTGATTGATTAATGTATGTTCATGTTGCAATATAGGAATGGAGGAAAGGAATGGGATTTCTCTTTCTATAGTGTATAATTAATGGTATTTGGAATGACTGTTTCTCTTTGAGCATGATCTTTGCTGTACTATGTTGAGCATTTCCCCCAAGATAAAATCTTTAAGCTGCTTGAATCCCTAACGATTTCCTTTTTCTTTGTTGTTGGCTGAGTGCAAAATGATTCATCAGCTATGAATCCCTTTGTTTGAACTGTTTCTCAAATAATGTCTCTTGGATGACTATCCTTTAATGCTTGGATTAAATTCACTAATTTAACTTTCTTCGACTGGCATTCGTTCATTTTGTAACCTGAATACTGGTCTGTGTTGCCATTTTGTGTGTCTCACTGTTTAAATTTCTCACTGGCTTGTAATCTGTAACTAGTGTACTTGAGCACATAATATGTTCATGGAATATTTTCCCATGTCATATATTTAGCTGTTTATGTTACTGCTGATATGGACCCTTTATTTAGTTTCAGTCTCTTTGAAAATGGATAATGCATGTCATCTGTTGATGTTGTTTTTGATATTGCTGACTTTGTGTTTATATTGAATTTGATTTGAAAGGCACTTTGTTTGATAAATTGTCCACTACATTTTTTTTGAATTTGTTTTGCTATCTCAGTGTGCTGAAGAAATCGAAACAATATGGAATATCTCGGGTGTTGTCTTATGGGCTACTGAATACAGTTTACTACCTCATTACCTTTCTCTTGGTGTGGTAAGTAAACTATTGCTTCATTGTTAGTTCATGATTTCCTTCCTTGATTTCATTTGGCATATATATTGCATAGACTTATATCCTTTTCTGTTTCTTTGAAATTTCATAGATTAAATTGTATAGTGAACGGAGATCAAAAAGATAGACAATCAAGTTCAAAAGTTGAATATATTAGAACAAAGGGATATATAAACTTATAAAATATATAACTTACATAACTTTAAAGAATTAAAAAGAAACATTGGATCTTAAGTTAATAACTTATATATATCATATCATAACTTACATAACTCACGTAACTTACATAACTTACATGATACATAAATATATATCATATCATAATTTACATAACTTAGTTATACTTATAAATAAACAACTTACCCATGTAATTTATTGTCAACTTTAAGCTTCAAGAACTACGAAATGGATAGGACTTGGATGAATTTGTCAAGGGTAAGCAACGACTATCGAAATGGAGTACAAACTTTTTTAAATTTTGCATTTCAAAATGCAAGCCAAGAGAATATGATTCTTTGCCCGTGTAATAAGTGTGGCAACATCAATTGGCATTTTCGTGAAGTTGTCTACGAACATCTAATTGTTGATGGGTTTATTCGGGGGTATAAAAAATGGTTTTTCCATGGAGAGTGCACACCTAGTAGAACCCCTTCAACGATTAATCCGGCTTATCCTCATAGTGCTTACCATCAGTCTGTTAGAGAAGATGATATGGAAGGTATGTTGTAAGATTTTACGATTTTTTAATTATATGTAATATTATAATTTAAATCTTGGTCTTGTTAAATATTTCAACTATTTTATATGTACTATTATTGTTGTAATTAATTACTAAAATTTCAACTATTTTATATGTATTGTAGATAAAATGCCTAGAAGAAGATTGCAAGATCCAAGTATTGATCAAAATACTTCAAGTTCGGAAGAAACAAATAGTGAAGAACAGACTGCTATTGGATCTTCGAATGTTCCGAATACACCCGATGAACCTGCAGAAATTCAAAGTAATGTTAAATTTAATTTACATGCGTGTTAACTTTTATTATTGATTTCTTTTTCAAATTCTTATATTATAATATATCATTTTTTAGGTGAAAATGTAGGGACGCGCAGAGGTCGAGGGCGTACGGTACTTAAAGAGTTATACGAGTTAAATCCTTCCGAGCGTGTCAAAGTATCTAGAAACAATCTTGGTCAGCCTGTTGGATCAAAAGCTCGACTTTTAGCAGGATATTTGGGCATTATAGCACGAAATGCCAATATTTTGCCTATCAACTACGAGTCATGGCATCAAATGCCTGATAGTAACAAAAATGAAGCTCTCAATAATATTAAGGTAACAAAACGTGAATTTAATTTATAAAATTTTGGTTTAAGTTTCATTTATATTTACTTTCTAAACTTGTGTTTTTTGTAGGAGAAGTTTGTTTTAGAGATCTCGGATAATTATGTCAAGAAGGCATTGGGAAAAAGATGGAGAGACCATAAAAGTACTTTAAAGAAAAAATATTTTAAGAAAAATATAAGCCTCGAAGAGAAATTGCGAAATGTCCCGTCTGGAATGCTGAGGTATCAATGGGAAGATGCGGTTAGATTTTGGAATTCAAAGAAAGGAGAGGTATTACGTACTTCTAAACTCATATAATTATTTCGGTTTATAGTATTTATCATATACGTAATAATAATTTAATAATGTAGGATCGTGAACGAGTTGGTACAAGCAGCAAGCAAAAACAGAAATTCACTCACACAGCCGGGTCGAAAAGTTTTGCTTGTATAGTTGAGGCCGAGGTATTTTGAATTTATTAATTGTGTCAAATATTTATTACTTTTTATTAAATAATATTTTTACTACTATATTGTAGAAACTGTCGTCTGGTCAAAAAGTTGGACGCCTTCAGCTTTTTGACATTACACATAGGAAGAAAGATGGATCTCCTATGACTTCTAAAGCTGCAGAAATTATGGTATGTTTACTTAATAAAATTTAAATTATTTTAAATATTTATAGTGTTTAATTATAATGGTTTAATTCGTTGTTTGTAATACAAATAATGTTAAGTTATGTTGCATTTGTTTTTATTATATATTTCATTTCTAACTCTTTGATTGATTTATTAGGAGAAACTAAAGGATAAAAAGGCGGAGTATAAAGCGGTTGCTTCGAATGATAGTTCTGTTAATGTTGACGACATTGATAATCGGATTATTACTGAAGTTTTGGGTCCTGAGAGGCATGGTCGGGTTCGATTTCAAGGATCTTTTGTTAACCCAACCCAATATTTTGGATCCAGCTCGCAGCAATCCATGCCTTCGGGGAGTCAGGCTCAAGTTGAAGTTCAGCGGTTAAGAGACCAAATGTCTCAGATGCAATCGAACTTTGATAAACTTAAAGCGGAGGCAACAGCGAGGGAAGCAGAGCAGAGCAGAAAGTACGACGCACTACAGCTACAGCTTCAGAATATGATGAAGATGTTTCAAAAGTCGCAAAATTCGCCATCTTAGACATTTGTTTTATTATTGTAAGAATATTTTTAACATTGTATCTTTTAACATTATTGTAAGAATATTTTGAATTATACTTTAGTTATCGCTTTATATCATATATCTTTTGAATTTGAAGTATCATTGAGATTTGCTGTTTTTGGTTGGATTTTATGCTATAAGAAGGGTTGTATATGGATGAAAATTGAATGTTACAAATCTGCAAAAGTTAGTGGCGTTTTTTTAAAACGCTGTTAAATAACGGTACTTTTTACGGCGTTTGTGAAAAAGTGTCACTAAAGATCATATTCTTTAGCGGCGTTTGTGATAAAAACGCTGCTAAATGTCATGTTTTTTAGCGGCGATTGTGATAAAAGAGCCGCTAAATGTCATGTTCTTTAGCAGTGATTGTGAGAAAAGCACCGCTAAAGGTCATATTCTATAGTGCCGTTTATGTGAAAAAAACGCTGTAAAATTTAGCGACATTGTCTATAACAGCATTTTTTGCGGTGCTTTTACAAAGCCTGTTTTGCTGCAATGATGTTGAAAATGATTTTTAGGAAAAGAAAAACATCTAATATCAAACCAGCATAAGCTCTCAAACTGCCCAATTAATTTGATCTATGTAGTACTGAAAATGCTTTCCAGTTTGCCTCGACTTAACAAAAAACCCGATTACAACTTTGGTTATGTACAATGAAAAACATACATAGAGTCCCCTTTTTTCGGCAATCCACAAGGCCTTTTGCTTCTCAGTGGAGCATCTAGTAGTGGATTACAACATCAGAATACAATTAGTTCCTTTTATCTAAACTAGAATATGTCTTGCTTCAAAAAATCAAATTTAAACACCTAAAAATTGAACATCAACGCTCCGTTTGATTATCTAAAAATAGTTTTCAAAAAATAATTTTTAAAAAATAATTACTTTTCTGAAAAAAACTAATATTTTATGTGAAAATTTTCAATTGTTTGATAGATTTCCAGAAAATATTTCATAAAAGTTATTTTTAATGAAGAAAACATACATTTGAAATTTTATTATCTTTTCAATATTTAATTGACTTTATTTCATAAAATTTATTTATATTTTCATTAATCATCTTTTACGTTTAATTAATTTTAATTTACTTAATTAAGCTTAATTGTTAATTTCATACATTATGGAATATAAATTTATAGCTACAAGTTTATTTTTAATTAAGTTGAAACTGGTAAATATTTAATATTAATATTATTTGGATGAATAAGTTGAAAAATGATTTAATTTGATAAAAATTGAAGGGTCAAATTGTAAAATTTATAAAATTTTAAATTCTAAGGGTTTGAGTAATGAAATCTGTAACATTGATATTGTAACTTAATTATATGATTATGAAATATGAAAATTTAGAAAGTTGAGCATAAAATAGTAAAGTTTGAAATTATAGAAATTAAATTGTAAAAATTTCAAAACTTGAGTTTTAGGACTAATTTATCTTATTTGAGAATTTACAATTCTAAATAATAAAATATGAAAGTTTAATTGTTCAAAAATTAAGGACTAATTTTTAAAAATTTTGACAATTTTAATTACATCAGCAATACCTACATTGGTAACTTTCTCCATTAAAAAATTTTCTACTTCAAAGGAGAGAAAATTGATAAAGCTATAAATTACCCGAAAAGTACGGATTGTGACGCTATAAATATGTTAAATTTCATAAGATTTTTTTTGCATTATAAATAAAATAAATGAATAAAATCTGCTTCAAAATCAACATTAGCATTTAGTTTTTTATTATATACATGTGTATGTATATAATTTTGATGAAAAATAATATTTTAATTATTGAATTAAGTTTTTATTAATTATATATATACACATCAATGATCTTTGAATAAAACTCAACATTGAAAAAACCCTAATTTTTTTTTCTAAATTGTTTGTTTTTTATCTTTTTTTTTTGTCTAGAGGCGATGTTAGTCTTCGAGTTAGTTACCGTCAGCCTTTTTCTCTTGCACATCAAACCTCTTTTTCCTTTTCCTTTTCATTTACTCCATGCGTCTTCTCTCTTTTAAGTTTATAGATCTATTTTGTGGGTATATTTGTTGTCTTCACAAGTTATCATAGATAGATGACACCGCCTATCATTGTTGAAGCACCACCAACCACTGACAGTTTCTTTTAGAAAGTGGGTAGCTCTTCATTGACTTCTTAATCAGTTTATGTTTTGAGAGATTAAGAATAATAAATGATTTCATAAGTCGGTTTGAACTCGTGTTGTCTTAAATTTTATGTTTTTTTCATTGTTATTTTTATTCATTCAAAATAATAATTTATTTGACCTTTTAATTTTGTATAAAAAATTATTTTAATATTCCATTCGATTTTTTGCCTTTTAAATTATTGAACTTATATTGTTTGTCAAATCATCTGGAAAATGAAAGAAAAAATTAACGATTGCTAACTTTGTTGACGTGACATTCATGTGTGTGTCATGTTAACAATTAATTAATTTTTAATTTTTAAAAATATTAGAAAATATTAAAATAATATTTTTATTAATTTTTTTAATTTTAAAAAATTAATTATGACATTCATGTAACAATTCACATAAATTTAAAGGTTAAAAAAGAAAAAAAAAGATTAAATGAAACCAAAAATCTTTTTTTAGTTGAAAGATTAAATAAACCATTATTTCTTCTTCAAAACTATTTAACTATATTTCTTTTTTGTGTTTGGAAAATTTTAAGTTGTTAAAATTAATTGTTTCTATAAATTAATTGAGTTAAATCCAAATTTAAATAGGATACATTTATAAAACATCATAATATCGAATTATTAAAGACAAAAACAAATTCAACCCACTTTTCTAGAAAATAGCTTAAAATTTTTATTTTCTTTATTTATTTATTTTTAGTATAATAATTTATTTCGCCCTTTAACTTTATAAAAAAAAGTTATTTTAACCTTTCATTTATTTTTTTTTTGTCTTTTTAACTCTTAAACTTGTATTTTTTTTGTCAAACCACCCAAAATAGATGAAAAATTAACGTTTGTCAATTTTGCTGATGTGGCATACACGTGAATTACCATGTAACATTTAATTAGTTTTTTTTTAATTTTAAAAAATTAAAAATTACTTTTAAAAATTAAAAATCATTAAAATTATTAAAAAATATAAAATTATAATTTTTTTTAAAATTTTAAAAAATTAATTAAATGCTAACATCTCATCTACGTGACAATCCACATGTATGCCACATTAGAAAAGTTAGTCCGTTTTGAGGTAATTTGATAAGAAATATAAGTTTAATGGTTCAAAGAGATGAAAAATTAAATATAGGACTAAAATAAATTTTTTATAAAGTTGGAAGGATAAAAAAGTTATTATGCCTTTATTTATTTATTTATTTTTAAATACAATTTATTTATTATATATACAAAGAACACTTTTCTTTACCTCGGTCCCCCTCTCTCCTTTATATATACCAACACACTATACAAACAAATACACTCCGGATTTCTTCTCTTTTCTCCACTCCATATGAAACAAAACAAAGCCTAATATCTCTTCGACCCAGGTATCATCTCCCACTCTTCAATCTCTCTTTATAGATACAGTTCTTGAGATTTTAGTGTCAAAACTCAAAGACCAAGTGCTGCTTCTTTTTGTTTAGTTTTCCTGTTTATGTTGGTGTTATTTTTCGATGGATATAAATGTTTTGTTTGGGAATAGCTACGAAGCAATGCAAAACATAACTACCCATTTCCTTAGCTTCCTTCTTTCACATTTAATTTTAACGATTCAGAACTTTTCTTCTTCCCTGGGGAAGGTTAAGTTTATCATTTTAAATCTCCCTTCTTTTTTCTCGTTTGCTCTCTCTTTTTGGTTCTTAAATTTCGTTTCTTTTTTCTTTTGTTCTTGTTATTTGTTCCTTTAACTACCTGTTTTGTCAACAAGTTAATGTTTTTAGATATGGGATCATATCAGAATTTTACTTATGATTGTTGGGTTCTTGTATGTACCTTCGATGTTATCGTTTTTTCTTTTTTTTACTGTGATCTTTTATGTTAGTTCAGATTTTCTTCTTCACTATGTAAATGTTTTCTTTGGTATGACTTGTTGTTTTAGTTGCTTTCCTGTTTCTGAATCAGCTCTGAATGGTGATCTTTTTGTATAAAAAGAAGATCTGGGGCTGTTGATCCTGTTATTAGATGTTGTTCTTTGATGTTATCAACAGTTTTTATGTGTTTCACTAGTGTGGGATTCTTCAGGTTTTTGTTTGTGTTTCCCTATATCTGCATTTGGTTTGGTGATTGATTAATGCATGTTCATGTTGCAATATAGGAATGGAGGAAAGGAACGGGATTTCTCTTTCTATAGTGTATAATTAATGGTATTTGGATTGACTGTTTCTCTTTGAGCATGATCTTTGCTGTACTATTTTGAGCATTTCCCCCAAGATAAAAATCTTTAAGCTGCTTGAATCCCTAACGATTTCCTTTTTCTTTGTTGTTGGCAGAGTGCAAAATGATTCATCAGCTATGAATCCCTTTGTTTGAACTGTTTCTCAAATAATGTCTCTGGGATGACTATCCTTTAATGCTTTGATTAAATTCACTAATTTAACTTTCTTCGACAGGCATTCGTTCATTTTGCAACCTGAATACTGGTCTGTGTTGCCATTTTCTGTGTCTCACAGTTTAAATTTCTCACTGGCTTGTAATCTGTAACGAATGTACTTGAGCACATAATATGTTCATGGAATATTTTCCCATGTCATATTTTTAGCTGTTTATGTTACTACTGATATGGACCCTTTATTTAGTTTCAGTCTCTTTGGAAATGGATAATTGCATGTCATCTGTTGATGTTGTTTTTGATATAGCCGACTTTGTGTTTATATTGAATTTGATTTGAAAGGCACTTTGTTTGATAAATTGTCCACTAAATTTTTTTTGCATTTGTTTTGCTATCTCAGTGTGCTGAAGAAATCGAGACAATATGGAATTTCTGGGGTGTTGTCTTATGGGCTACTGAATACAGTTTACTACCTCATTACCTTTCTTTTGGTGTGGTAAGTAAACTATTGCTTCATTGTTAGTTCATGATTTCCTTGCTTGATTTCATTTGGCATATATATTGCATAGACCTATATCCTTTTCTGTTTCTTTGAAATTTCATAGATTAAATTGTATAGTGAATGGAAAGCAAAAAGATAGACAATCAAGTTCAAAAGTAGAATATATGAGAACAAAGGGATATATAAAACTTTTAAAATAAATATCATAACTTACATAACTCACATAACTTACATAATACATGAATATATATCATATCATAATTTACATAACTTAATTATACTTATAAATAAACAATTTACTCGTGTAATTTATTGTCAACTTTAGGCTTCAAGAACTACGAAATGGATAGGACTTGGATTAATTTGTCAAGGGTAAGCAACGACTATCGAAATGGAGTACAAACTTTTCTAAATTTTGCATTTCAAAATACAAGCCAAGAGAATATGATTTTTTGCCCGTGTAATAAGTGTGTCAACATCAATTGGCATTTTCGTAAAGTTGTCTACGAACATCTAATTGTTGATGGGTTTATTCGGGGGTATAAAAAATGGTTTTTCCATGGAGAGTGCCCACCTAGTAGAACCCCTTCAACGATTAATCCGGCTTATCCTCATAGTGCTTACCATCAGTCTGTTAAAAAAGATGACATGGAAGGTATGTTGTAAGATTTTACGATTTTTTAATTATATGTAATATCATAATTTAAATCTTGGTCTTATTAAATATTTCAACTATTTTATATGTACTATTATTGTTGTAATTAGTTACTAAAATTTCAACTATTTTATATGTATTGTAGATAAAATGCCTAGAAGAAGATTGCAAGATCCAAGTATTGATCAAAATACTTCAAGTTCGGAAGAAACAAATAGTGAAGAACAGACTGCTATTGGATCTTCGAATGTTCCGAATACACCTGACGAACCTGCAGAAATTCAAAGTAATATTAAATTTAATTTACATGTGTGTTGACTTTTATTATTGATTTCTTTTTCAAATTCTTATATTATAATATACCATTTTTTAGGTGAATGTGGAGGGACGCGCAGAGGTCGAGGACGTACGCAACTTAAAGATTTATACGAGTTAAATCCTGTCGAGCGTGTCAAAGTATCTAAAAACAATCTTGATCAGCCTGTTGGAGCAGAAGCTCGACTTTTAGCAGGATATTTGGGCATTATAGCACGAAATGGCAATATGTTGCCTATCAATTACAAGTCATGGCATCAAATGCCTGATAATAACAAAAATGAAGCTCTCGATAATATTAAGGTAACAAAATGTGAATGTAATTTATAAAATTTTGGTTTAATTTCATTTATATTTACTTTCTAAACTTGTGTTTTTTGTAGGAGAAGTTTGCTTTAGAGGTCTCGGATAATTATGTCAAGAAGGCATTGGGAAAAAGATGGAGAGACCATAAAAGTACTTTAAAGAAAAAATATTTTAAGAAAAATTAACTGCATCCAATCTCCAAAAAAAATCTCAATTGTTTCGAACTTTCTGGTTTTGGAATGGGAATATTTACGGAATCCCCATGAATATGATCAAACCTTATTCCATGGTATTTACATGAGATTCCTCTTTCTTATTCTTAAGCAAGTCCCCGAGAGGGCTTAGTTGATCCATGATTTATGTTTCAGCTTTCGTTTCCTTTTCGTTTGTTTCGAGAAATATATCGATCAATTCCGATTCTTTCTTTTTCTATTGATTCTTTTTCGATCGAGATGTATGGATCCATGAATCTATGTGTCTATATCGATCCTGTTCATGGATTAACGAAAATGTGCAAAAGCTCTATTTGCCTCTGCCATTCTATGAGTCTCTTCCTTTTTGCGTATGGCATCGCCACTATAAGTCTCGAAGAGAAATTGCGAAATGTCCCGCCGGGAATGCTGATGTACCAATGGGAAGATGCGGTTAGATTTTGGAATTCAAAGAAAGGAGAGGTATTACGTACTTTCAAGCTCTTATAATTATTTCGGTTTATAGTATTTACTATATACGTAATAATAATTTTATAATGTAGGATTGTGAACGAGTTGGAACAAGCAGCAGGAAAAAACAGAAATTCACTCACACAGCTGGGTCGAAAAGTTTTACTTGTGTTGCTGAGGCCGAGGTATTTTGAATTTATTTATAGTGTCAAATATTTATTACTTTCTATTAAATAATATTTTTACTACTTTATTGTAGAAACTGTCGTCTGGTCAAAAAGTTGGACGCCTTCATCTTTTTGACATTACACATAGGAAGAAAGATGTATCTCCTATGGCTTCTGAAGCTGCAGAAATTATGGTATGTTTACGTAATAAAATTTGAATTATTTTAAATATTTATAGTGTTTAATTATAATGGTTTAATTCGTCGTTTGTAATACAAATAATGTTAAGTTATGTTGTATTTGTTTTTATTATATATTTCGTTTCTAACTCTTTGATTGATTTATTAGGAGAAACTAAGAGCGTGTTTGGTTGGGTGTATTGGATTAGCCAATACACCCCTAATCCGTGGCCCCACCTATTACCGTGTTTGGTTGGCAGTATTGCCCTAATACGGGCGTATCCCGTTCCGCACGGATTCCCCATTTTCCCTTAGCAGCGCCGATTTGGGACTCCCTTCCAAAAGAAAGGATTACCTAATCGGTCCTCTTTTACCCTCCCAAGCCTCTCTCGATCTCCACCCACCCTTTCCCTCCCAGCATCGACATCGACAGAAGCTGCCAGCGAAAGCTCCAGCCCATCCTGACTTCCATCTTCGCATATTTCTCTGCTAAACGGTCTCAGCCGGTCATCATTTCTCATCTTTCCTCTTTGCATATTTCTCTGCTAAAAGGTCTCAGACTTCCATCTTCGCATATTTCGCATATTTCTTCGCATCTTTCCTCTCTGCATGCATTAGTGGGTGTTGTTGCATTTTTTTTATAAATCCGATTCGATTGTTTCATCAGTTTCTTAGTAAATCGAAATAAGGTTTCTTGCTGGTTATGAATTTTTTTTTCATTATTTGTTTGCCTGCATTATTTGCTGGTTATGGTTTCGTTTCAACTAACCGATTTCCCTTTTCTCATTACAGGTTCTTTGTTCCTTGGTTTCTTCATCGCAGTCGTCCCGATTTGCTCATTACAGGTTAGTTTTACATTTGTATTCATGGTCTTGGGATATGTTTTCCCCGATTGCAGGTTTGGATTGATGTAGCAGATTTTGTTGTTTCTGTTATGTATGGTTCTGTTTTGGATGAACACTTTGTTAGAAGTGATAATATAATTATGAAACATGCCTCAGCAATTAGATGTCCCCTTTCGCTGCCATCTAAATCTCAAATAAATAAATGTTGTTGCAGTACTGATATTTCTATTTTCTCACTTAATCAGTTACCTGGTCATCAATTACTTTCAGTCGAATATATTCTTGCCTGTACATTGAGTCATACATAGCTTGTAGGTATCCTTCAATGTACAACTGCAGAAGTTGAAACCTTATCAGTGACCATTAAAGCAATAGTAAAACAAATAGATTAATAACTTCAGAAAAAATCAGCATCCATTGAGCAGTGAGGCAAAGCAATAACAATCTGAATTCCTACAGACGTAATCACATAAAGACGCTGCTTAATAGCATATGTGTGTTTATCAGGTTCTTTGGTCATGGTTCCATATGTGACACTCGTTACTAGGTATCCATATCCTCACCATTACTAGTCAATACTGCTTTCATTAATGTAATAGGAGACTTGAACAGAACAGTATGATATAGAATTAAGGGTACAAAATTTGAGTATGACACTCGTTACTAGTTATCCTTAGTAATACTTATGCAAATATATGCAAAATGAGACATTGAAACCATCCCATTGAAACCACTTGCTTCTACCCCCCTTCAAAACAGAGTCAGATATTTCGATAACAGCAGCAAAAATTACATTAGAGCCTGCTGTTTTTAGCTGCAGAGTTGGCACAGATATACCAACAATTAGGTAAGTGCAAAGAAAGTAGAAAGAAAATCACATAATTGACTTAAATTTTTCTGTCTCTTGATTGTTTCTTCATTTACATGTGATTTCACTCTGATTTTCCTTATGTTTTGAGATGATATTGTCTATTGATTTTAAATTTCTCTGCTAAAATATTCGTATTGATAGTGAGCAATGGAAATTGTCTGCTGTTTTCAATTCAGACAGTTTTTTGATATTGTTGCAATGGAAATCGTCTGCAGTTTTTTTATATTTTTATCTTGATTTTAATAATTATTTTATTTCTTGTTATGTCATTAACTTCAATTTTTTCAATTTCATACTAATTCATTATTATTTTGAATGAATGTTTTAATTTTATTTCCTTATATGCATTGTTATTTAAGCCTACAAATAATGGGCTTAAATCACAATTATTTGTACATGTAAATACAATACTACATTTCAATCTTTTCTCATCATAATTGCAAATACAATACTACTTTTTATCTTATTATTTGTACATGTAAATGAGATAAAAGTTATATATATTTTTACAAAATGATCATTAAATTTAAAATGTTATAAAAGTTTTAAAACTTCAAATTCATTATTAAACCAAATCCTCATTCTTCATTTTATTTGTTTTAAAATTAGAAAGAGTTAATTAAACTAATCATCAATACAAAAACTAATCAATGATCAAACTTTGAACATGCTTTATTAAATCTTCGCATTTCATTATACGAAATTATATTTAAATTTAAATTTAAATTTAAAATGTTCAAACTAATCCATGTTCAAACTTTGAACATGCTTTAATTAACTAAACAATATATTAATACGAAAAGAACTGTAAATTTAAAATGTTATAAAAGTTTTAAAACTTCAATTTCATTAGTAAACCAAATCCTCATTCTTTATTTTATTTGTTTTAAACTTAGGTTACCTTAATTAAACTAATCATCAATAAATAAACTAACAAATACCAACAATTAATTTTAGGTCAATTAATTTTAGGTCAATTATACATATACCTTTAAATTTTAATATATTTAAATATATTTTGTTTCATTATTGTTTGGGTGATTGATAAAGAAATGAAATTAAACCCTAAACGATATCATTTAATAGATACTTTTTTGCTTCGTGTGTTCTAAATTTGTGGTGTTTATTTTTTTTATATTGTGTAATTGTAACTTCAATTCTTTGATAGTGTGTTCTAATTTTAATGTGTTGCAGTAATGGCTCGTCCGCATTTAATGTGTTGCAGTAATGGCTCGTCCGCATTTAATGTGTATTCTTCATTTGATGAGGCTGTCACTTTCTTGGGGGAAAAAATTCAGGCCGTTTGCGATCAAATCAGTAGGAGTATTGCCTCCGAGGTGGTAGTTCAGCAGAAGTCAGAAGAACATCAAAAGATGGAAGAGAAAGCTTCAAATTTATATTCAGCCTTATGGTCAATTGAAGGTTTAACCGACGATCAGCGGTATGATGCTTTGAGTAAAATTCCCGATCATCCAACTCAAATGATCGTTTTCTTTAGTTTACCTTCTGTTGCCCGATTGGAATGGGTCAGAAGATTTCTTTCTCACCATTAAATATCAATGTTCAAACTTTTTGATGTTGTAAAACTATATAACATATGGATTATGATGTGCAATTTCATTTTCATCTAACCTTTTCTTAATATAAGTTAATTATGTTTATGCAGAATATAATTCTCAAGTTATATATTGATTTTAGTAAATTCATATAAGAACATCTTATTATTAAGAATTTTATGAAATTATATATCACTATTAAATTATATTTAATATTAATTATTTTAAATTGTATAAATTCATATAAGAAAATTTATTATCAAGAATTTTATGAAATTATATATTATTATTAAATTATATGTAATAATTATTATTTTAAATTATACAAATTCATAAAATATAATTTATTAGTTATAATTATTTTAAATTTTATTAAATCATATATTTTAATTAAAATATATTTAATATTAATTATTTCAAATTTTCTTTTATAGTATCATATATTATGATTTGAGTAAATTCATATGAGAATATTAATTATTAAGAATTTTATTAAATTATATATTTTAATTATAATATATTTAATAATAATTATGTTAATTTATATTTTACAGTATCATATATTATGATTTGAGTAAATTCATATAAGAATATTAATTATTAAGAATTTTATTAAATTATATATTTTAATTATAATATATTTAATAATAATTATGTTTAAATATGATTAAATTATTTATTATTGATATTAATAATCTTATTAAAATTTAAATAACAATAACAATAATAATTTACCAAAACAAATTTTTGCTAATTATTAAGAATTTTATTAAATTATATATTTTAATTAAAATAATTTAATAATAATTATGTTTAAATATGATTAAATTATTTATTATTGATAATAATAATCTTATTAAATTTAAATAACAATAACAATAATCATTTACCAAAACAAATTTATGCTAAGGGTATTCTAGTCATTTTAGTTTTTTCCATTATGCTATTATACCTCTATTCCATTCAACCAAACACAAGATTACTATTACGCCTCTATTCCATTACATTCAACCAAACAGTTGATTTGCTATTACACCTCTATTCCATTACACCTCTAATCCAATACACCTCTAATCCAATACAGCGAACCAAACGTGCCCTAAATGATAAAAAGGCGGAGTATGAAACGGTTGCTTCGAGTGATAGTTCTATTAATGTTGACGACATTGATAATTGAATTATTGCTGAAGTTTTCGGTCCTGAAAAATATGGTCGGGTTCGATTTCAAGGATCTTTTGTTAACCCAGCCCAATATTTTAGATCCAGCTCGTAGCAATAGCAACGAGGGAAGTAGAGCAGAACAGAAAGTACAACGAACTCCAACAACAGCTTCAGAATATGATGAAGATGTTTCAACAGTCGCAAAATCCGCCATCTTAAACTATCGTATAAATATTTTTAGCATTTTAACTTTTAACATTATTGTAAAAATAATATGAATTATACTTTATTTATTAATTTATACCATATATCTTTTGTTGAATTTGAAGTATCATTTAGATTTGTTGTTTTTGGTTGGTTCTCATGATACAGGAAGGGTTGCATATGGATGAAAATGAATGTTAGAAATTTGTCAAAGTTAGTGGCGTTTTTAGTAAAGTGCCGCTAAAAGTTATAACCTTTAGCGGCGTTTATGTGAAAAAATGCCATTAAAATTAGCGGCGTGGTCTTACGTGACAGTTCAAATAGATTTTAAATGTGAACTTGGTTGTCCTACGTGACAGTTCAAGTTAAATTTATTTGGTTAAAAAAATCTATTTTCATCCCAACAATTGGACATCCAAATTGACGTTTAAAACACATTTGGACTGCCACATAAGACTGTCATAGGGAAGTAACAAAGTTTAATTGTAGAATGACCACTTTGTAACAAAATGATAATGTAAGTGATTAAAATATAACATTTCAAACATAAGTGACGAAAATGTAATCTGATACAAAAAGGTGACTATTTTTGTAATTTACCCTTTTTTAAATACAATGCAATTTCATCTTTTCTTTTCTTATTTAAGAGATTCATTGATTTTAACTTTTGATTTCCAATTTAAAAAAAAAATACTACTCAATAAATCTCTTAATTAAGACAAAAATATATGAGACTTTTTTTTTATCATTAACTTCAATAATGGTATTATAATAATTTTTTTTCAGAATTAGACCTTTTCGTTCTTGTTTGAAAAATATATATAAAAATTAGTTCCAATGAAAAAAAAATAATATATTTTTGGGCATAACTCAAATAAATAAAAATATTAATTATCCAAAAAAAAAATCTCAAACTTGTAATAGATTGGATCATTATTATTATTTATGCAAGATTACATCATTACTTCTTAAACAAAATAAAACTAGCTAATGTATAACAACTTAGCTATATAGGCAAATCTTTTAATATATATATATATATATATATATAACTAGAAAATATATGTATGTATGTAGGGGCAAAGGCAAATTTTTTTTTGAGAGAAGTCAGAATATTTATGATAATAAAAGTGAAATTTTACTATTTTAATAGTCTATATCTTTATAATTTTTAAAAGATTAAATTAATTTTTTCTCATTTGGGGAGCCAAAGTGTTCCATTTTAAAGGGCCGGGGCCTGGCAACTCCCTTTGGCTCCTTCCGTGTTTGTATGTATGATTGAGAATTTAGAAGATATATAGAAACTGGACACGCTAAAATAAAGGGTTAAGAAAATTAAAAAAAAAAAAACAGATACGAGTTATTAAATAAAGGGTTCTATTCCAACAGAGCTTCAAATGAGAACACTTTGCAATGGTTTTAAACATTATAACTAAAACTCAGTTTCTTGAGGACACTCAACCTTGCAAAAATCACAATGTTCCTAGACAGTACACAAGTTCTTCCTTTTGCACCAGACATTTTCTAAGCCTATTCTATTATTAGCATAGACTAACGTATGTCCCTACGTAGGATAATCCAAGACTTTAAACATTGCCCAACTGATTCAGTATGAAAGAAGATAAACTTAATTGAACAAACCTATTACCGGGGTCTCCATCAACTCCTCACTGAAGTGTATAAGATCTAATGGTCAATTTATAATTCATAAACTTGTATGATGTTTGGGCTTAGTATGATTTGGAATTAGAAGAAACATAGGATTGAATAATCTGAAATACACATGGAAGATTGAATTGCCTAAATCATGAGTCTTAAATATTGTATTACGATTACCTCATGTTGATAAAATGTCCGGTTAAACTCCGTGTGACCTGGGGGACTTAAGACTTTTTGGTAAAGACAAGTTTTTCCAACTGGGTGCTCCTAGCCCACCATGCTCAGCCCTTTACCTTATTTTAAGGAGAAAGAAGGGGTACCTTAAGGCTATGGAACCTTGTTAGCTTCTACCTTCAATATTGTAGTTAAGATGCATGAATTAAAGTTTGCTTGTGGATTTATATTGTGTGTTGCATAAACCGATAGTCTAAGTAATTTGTGACCACCAAACATATGGGTGTTGGTTTCTAAGAAAAGCTTAGTAGTATCCCGAACATCTGATCCTTGTTTTTGGAATGTAAATTATAGTTTTCAAAATGCTTTATGCTATTGGGGATATTATTAGGGATGTAAATGACAGTGTTCGAACCTGCTTTATAAAGCTTGAAATCTACAATTTCATTCTAAAGACTTAACTTTGATTTTTAGGTTTCTTGCTTTAATTTATTTTCTACTAGTGATATATGGTTCCTTATTTCGACTTGTAGCAAAGAAGTTGTAAGCTTCTGTTAGGGCTAGATATGAACAACAATGCAAGTTGTACCATCTCGAAGACCCTATTCCTATAAAGTTCCTTATAGGAGACCAAGGAATCAAGTTCTAAACATTTTTTTCCTTTTGAAGCTCAGAACCTCAAAAATATCAATTTGCAAGCATATATTCCAAACACAAACACCTATATATATGACTTCATCTATATATTGCAATAACCATAACAAATACTTACTACAAGAATAATTAACTGAGTTTGATTAAAAATGAATATTTTATTTTACAATAGTTTTCGTAATTAAATAATGAAAAGAAATATTTTTTCCGTTATGAAAATATTCATGTATATTCGGAAAATGACTTTAAGAAAATAATGTAAAATGTTTTACCTAAAATCATTTAAACACAAGAAAATATTACATTTTTCAGAAAAACCATGTTTTCCAGAAATCATTTAATGTTGGTTTTCCCCTAATTTCTTAACATTACCCACCAACAAGATTCTCACTTACCACACAAGTTAGAACAAAATTGAAAATAGACACTAAAACTCATTCTAGTTTCCAAATTCTTTCATCACATTGCAAGTGATGATCTTTACACAATTTGTGAAACATTTCAGAGCAAGATTGATTCATTAGAGTGCACAATGAGATCCATAAATAAGGTGGCAGTGAATATATCGGCAGAAAAGCCCTTACCAACCATTTCCATAAGAAGTTATGTTGCCTTTGAGGTAAAGCTGTTTCGAAGAAACCCCCGGATCGTTACATTATAATAGCAGCTATTAGGCAAACAACCATTATCTCTCATGCTCCCAAACATCTTATATGCTTCCTCTGGCAATCCCTCTTTACACAGTCCATTAATAATTATACAATATGTGTAAACATTCGGTTTTAAACCATTGTTTGAGAGTTGCTGAAATAATTCCTTGGCAAGTTCGATATGCCCAGCTTTATACAACCCGTCAATTAGGATAGTATATGGGACAATATCAAGTTCCAACCCACTGTTTTGCATTGCTTGAAAAAGTTTCAATGCCTCTTTGATATGACCTGTTTTGCATAAACCATTCAGCAAAATCAAACAGGTCACTATATCTGGAACTTGTCCAGAAGCAAGCATCTTCCTAAAAAGTTCACATGCAGTTGAAACTCTCCCTAATTGAAACATACTTTGCATAAGACTGCTGTAAGTAACTATATTAGGTGCACAACCCTTCTCAATCATCAAGTTGAAAACTCTTCTAGCTTTATCCATTTCATTCTGCAAGCAATGGTCATTGATTAATGCATTATAGGTAACAACATCAGGCTCAATATCTTGCTTTATCATTGCATCAACAATATCCTCAGCTGCAGAAACCATCCCTTCCTTGCAATGTGCATCAACCAATGTATTATACGTGACAACATTGGGCTCAATGCCTTGTTTTCTCATTATGCCAACAGTTTCTACAGCTTTCAAAATCATTCCTTCTTTGCAAAGTGCATCAATCAATATAGTATATGTGACAATATTAAGTGAAATATTGTTATCAACCATTTCATTCAAAAGCCTTGTTGCCCTCCTCCTGCTGGCCTGAATTACACATACCCTGAATTAAGCAACTATAAGTAACAATATCTGGTCTAATGCCTTTATCCTTCATTTCCGAGAGAGATCAAGAGCCTCCTTTACCAACCCATTCTTACAAAGACAGTCAATCATTCATTTCCGAGAGAGATCGAGAGCCTCCTTTACCAACCCATTCTTACAAAGACAGTCAATCACAGTACTATATGCTACAATATTGGGTTGAAAACCTCTTCCTTCCATCAGCCTTAGAAACCTAACAGATCTGTCAGTATTGTCACTCTTACACAACCCCTTAAGTATTGTACTGCAAACAATCAAATTAGGTTGATACCCTCTTTCAGTCATTTCATCGAACATACTAACGGCCTCGAAAATCTTACTTTGATTACAAATCCCGTTAATCAAAGTTGAAAAAGTTACAACATCAGGTTCAACACCTAATTTCAGCACTTTCCCCAAAACAGAAAACTCAAAATCAATTCGACCTAATTGACAAAAGCAATTAATCAAGATGTTCAAAGAATAAACATCACGGGAAACGCCCAATAAATCGATCCGTCTATACATAGAAACAACAATGGCATAATGTTTCATCCTAACAATGGCTCCTAATAATTTATTAAATTCCACAATGGAAGGCTTTGGGTACTTGTCAATCATCTTATTGAACAAAATCAAAGCATCATTAACATTATCGAAGCGATCATCTTTTTCCCCCTTTCCTCTAACAGACATGGGTTTCCTACTTAAGGCTTCGATGTGGATAGCAATGGTGTTAGAAGAAGAAGAAAAAGAGTAGAAATCAGAAAGATGGCTTCCACCATTAACAACTGAACAAAGAATAAAAGAAGGAAGCTTACCCATATCTTGAAAGTAAGCAAAATGGAACACCAAAGAGCGCTGAGCTTGAAAATGGAACCTTATTTCGATTCGTTACTCTCCCGTCTGAAATAGCCGTAACAGAGAGGCTCCATGGAATTGCTTCAGTCTCTAATCTCGACTTGCCTGATTTTCGTTGTTTTTTACTACAATATCTACCGGAGATTTCAGCTTCCTCACTTTAGTTTCTACTCTAGTGTCGATGGTGGATGGATGATTAGAAACATCAACGTTGGACGCCTCTCCCATAGCCCTGGCATTCAGCCCAAATTCACATTATCAGCATTAGTCTTTTTTGTTTCGCCGAAAATTCAGGAATTGAACTTTTTGTAGATTTACCTAATTTTCTTACAAAAAAAACCAATATATATATATTTTTGTGTTTGAATAAATATGCCTAAAATATTTTTTATTGTTTGAAATATTTCCTAAAAATAAATATATGTAAAATATTTTTTATTATTTGATAAAATTTTTAAAAATATTTCATATAAATTATTTTTAATTAAAAAATATACATTAAATGTTAATTTCGTACTTTAGGGATATAAATTTATGTTTAATTAAGTTGAAAGCGGTAAATATTTAATATTAATATTATTTGGATGAGTAAATTGAAAATTTATTTAATTTGATAAAAATTGAAGGACCAAAATATAAAATTTATAAAATTTTGAATTCTAAGGGTTTGAGTAGTGAAATCTGAAACATGATGTAGTATCTAATTTAAATGATTATGAAATATGAAAATTCGAAAAGTTGAACATAAAATAGTAAAGTTTGAAATTATAGGGGTTAAATTGTATAAATTTCAAAACTTGAGTTCTAGGACTAATTTACGTTATTTGAGAATTTACAATTCTAAAAAATAGAATATGAAAGTTTAACTGTTCAAAAATCAAGTACTAATTTTTCAAAATTTTGACAATTTTAATTGTAAGGACTAAATTATAAAATCTAGAAATTTTAGACAAGGGACTTTTTTTTTGTAAAATTTTACAAAACGAGATTTAGGATTTAACTATAGAATAAGAAAATCTATTTTTGAGGAATTAAATAGTAGAATAGTAAAAGTTTTGATTTCAAGACTAAATCGTAAAAAATATAAAATTAAAATATAAGGTACTATTTTCTTCGACAGTGAAGAGAGTTTCTCCTTTGTTGCTCTGAAAGCTTCTCCTTTTTGTTTATTCGATAGTGAAGACTAAATCTTATCAGTTTTCTATAAGATATTTTCTTAAAAAAAGCCTTGATTTTACGCTTTTTTTGAAGGATAATTTCCTTTAATAATTCATTTTTCATCAAACAAACTCCGTAAAATAATTAAAATGTTTTACGAAAAATATTTTACTATGCAAACGGATCCTAAATTTTCTTTAAATTGAAATTTTGGAGATAAAATAAATTAAATGGAGAGTTGATTACCACTTTATTGGCTAATAATTCATGTACATATACTTTTGTCATCTATGAAGGTTTTGTTTGTATACAGACAATGGCTTAGTATTATCATACTCCATATACTTACAGTGACAAAGCAATAGTCAGATGAGTTTGAAATTTCAATCTGCACCCTTAATTTTATCAGTTTAAATTTGATATTCTAAAAGTTATATCTCCATTTAATGCAATGTATATATATATATATATGCCTAATATGACAAACTGACAATACCAATCTAACAGCAACAATTTCAAGTAAAAGGAGACAATCATAAGCCACCAAAATAGCGAACAATGCCTTGAAAATGGTTCATTTCTTGTATATTTGAGCAGTCATTCAAAGAATTTAATATCTTATTTGGTTTTTGATAACCATTTTCACCTATAAAAGGATGATTTGATGAACACTTTTAGCATACAAAACGATTCCAACACTAGCAAAGAAAGATGGCTATTAAGTCTGCAATCTTACTTGCATTTGCCACCTCAGTGATTCTGGTGCTAGTTACTGGTATAAATGCCGGTGACATCGCAATCTACTGGGGTCAGAACAGTGACGAGGGCACATTGGCGGAGACATGTGCGACCGGCAACTATGACTTTGTGAGCTTAGCATTCCTTCCAACGTTTGGCAATGGCCAGACTCCAATGATCAACCTTGCTGGTCATTGTGATCCGTATAGCAATGGATGCACTAATTTAAGCTCAGACATCAAATCATGTCAAGCACAAGGGATTAAAGTAATACTTTCACTAGGAGGAGGTGCAGGGAGCTATTACCTTGCCTCATCTGACGACGCGAGACAAGTTGCGACCTACTTGTGGAACAATTTCTTGGGCGGAGAATCGGCCTCTCGACCTTTCGGTGATGCCATTTTGGACGGAATTGATTTTGATATCGAAGGTGGAACAAACCAACACTGGGATGATCTTGCGAAGTATCTCTCCGGGTATAGCCAACGCAGCAAGAAAGTATACTTGACGGCAGCCCCACAGTGTCCATTCCCTGATGCTTGGGTTGGGGGTGCCCTTAAAACGGGCCTTTTTGACTATGTCTGGGTACAATTCTATAACAACCCTCAATGCGAATACATAGATGGTGATATTACAAACCTTGAAAATGCATGGAAGCAATGGACTACAAATGTTCCAGCTACCAAAATTTTCTTAGGACTCCCGGCATCACCCGAGGCAGCTGGTAGGGGCTTTATCCCTGAATCGGATCTTATTTCTCAAGTACTTCCTGCCATCAAAGGTTCCACCAAGTATGGAGGCGTAATGCTGTGGTCTAATTACTATGATAATCAGACTGGATACAGTTCAGCCATTAAAAATTATGTGTAAGAAAGAGTTTTTATCTATTATACTAGTAGTAATATGTAAGTTTAACCATGTTTTTAATGTAATGGAAATGTGTATTCTACAAGTTTGAACCTTTCCCCTCTCTTATGATCCCACTTTTAAACTTAAAACTCATTCGGGTTTGTGAATTTTTCTGCAGAACAACAAGAACAATTGCGTATTGAGTCCACGAAAAGTTACTTGAAATTACATACTGCCAATACATAGATCATACACCATGTTGTATCATCATGTTTCAAATGTTCAAATTTGTGTTGCTCCAGCTCTGCATCTTGAAGTATTCGTTTTTGACATCCATATTCATCACATACGGCGGACCTGGGAGAAGGGATTCGACCCTCCAATTCCAAAGATACTCTGTATACATGGAAAAATATAAAAATAATTTATCATACCAATATTACACATATATTCAACATTCACACTTAAATCTGAATATGTAGTCCTAAGAGGATTTTTCAAACACGAAAACCGTAAATTAAGTGTTGGTACAAACTTCTCCATGGTAATTAAAAGAAGTAGCCAACAAAAATGTTGTTTTTCTGGCAAATGAAGAAAGGAAAGACAGACTAAATTTAGCAATCAAACGTGATTTGCTATATATTTTTTAATAAATAATTTACATACAAAGTGTAGCATTGAATAAGGAAAAACAATAGCAGTGCATACAAAGGTTTATAAGATCTGAAGAGTTTGTTGAATGTGCATTAGTTGTGGAAGCTCAGTACAGTCGAGGAGGAAAAGGAAAAAAAAACATGAAAAGAACAAGAAGGGAAATTCTGATTCTGATTCTTCTATTATATTAACAAAACCTGATTTTCCTTCTTGTAAACAAGAAGAAAGGGTCTTTCACCTTTCAAATGCTGGAGAAAGTCAAACCACCAATGCGAAAAGTGTCAGAAGATGAAGCATCATCAAATAATTGCAAAAGCAATACTCAGCAAAAGACTATCGCACAAGTGAATTTGCAACAAGAAAATGTTGCTCAAGTTGGCGACAAAGAAGAGGAGCAACTCTTTGTGGCCACTTGCTTTGCAATCTTTCATTCAAGTGAGAAGTGACTCATTGACAGTGGTTGCACCCATTATATGACTTTTGATCATGATCTCTTCAAGGAATTGGATTCTTCAGTAGTTTCCCAAGTAAAGATTGGCAACAGTGAGTACATTGCAGTCAAGGGAAAAGACAGTTGCAATTGAAAACGTTTGAGGTACAAAATTTATCAAAGATGTGTTATTTGTACCTAAAGTGGGTCAAAAATTGTTGAGTGTTGGCCAATTAATTCAAAAGGGTTTCAAAATTATCTTTGAAACAAATCAGTGTTTAATGAAAGATACAAATGGCAATGATGTATTCAAAGTAAAAATTAAAGGGAAGAGCTTTGCACTTGATCCATTGATCTTCGCAACAAATGTGTTGAAGCATGGTCAGCATGCAGCAACAAGTCAGTCGAGACCAGCTCCTGCAGAGGCTACCAGTTCATCAAGCCAGCAAGCATGTTTTTGTTTCATTTTGTATTTAAGTTGATGAAATGTAACTTAGTTCAATTTGAACTATGGTAGGTTTATATTTGATGTAAAACTGATGTTGATTGAGCTGATTAATCAGCTTTGTTCATTTGTACAAGTTAATTAGCTCAAGTTACTAAGCTACTTAGTGGTAGTAGGTTGTGATTAGGTTAACCTACTGCTTTGACTAGCTGCAAGCTTGGTTTATGTATTGACTTAGTGCCATTTTGAGTTTTTTGAATGAATTCAATCAAAGTTTTCATCCATATGCTCTCTTTTAGCTTTGCTTTAAAATTCTGTTTTGTTTTTCTGCTTTGTTTCTCCTGCAAGTCACGATTCTTGCCGAGCAAGTTTCACTGCTTATCCTTGCTGCTTGTTGCACTAAATCCAACAAAATGTCCATGCTGAAGTTTGGCACAAGAGGCTTGAACATTTCGATCATGCAGCTGTTCTGAATTTCCAAATTTCAGAGCTTGCCAACAAGGAAAGCAATAGAGACTTCCATTCAAGCAATAAACTTAAAGAGCTATTGAAAATTTACAATTGATATACACTGATGCGACCGGACCTCACAACACTCTACCTCTCAATGGAAGTAGATTCAGAACAATAACGAGGGTAAGTCGGAATTTTAGCTATAATGTATTAAAAACATTTTTCATCTCTAACTTTATTTTACATCAGTCTCATTAAGCTATAAAAAAAAATCAATTTACATGGTTTTTTCGGCACAGTATTAAAAACAAGTCCACGGTAAGCAAAAATAGTTAACACAAAGCGTGCACTAGGTCCTATATTTCATTGGCAATTGTTCTTCTGAATCCACTGGAAGTTCCTCATCTGTCACCGATTAGTGGAATCTCTTCGGAAGGAAATATCGACTGCCGAAGTGTTGTTGGTACTGTATTATTGTAGCGAGAACAATATAACTGACACAATAACAATAACGTCCCGAGCAGTTGAAAAATAATCTGTCCCATGATCAAATCGAAACCCCTTCTCCAAATCGATCTAGTCTCGAAATGATTTATCACAATCGGTTCCATTATCCGACTGCGATAATAAGATCTTCCCGAAAACTGCAGAGGCTTGAAGAACAGAGGATCAGTTTTTTCGCGCATGCTCTGTATGCTTCCTTTGATCTTACTTCTCATGTCCAAGTTCAATGGAGGAAAACTGATTTTCACGAGTATCTCACAATCCATAGAATCACTTGAAAACGATTTGTCACCTGACCTTAAATGCCTGCAGCCAACCATGCACAGGCTGCCTGTTGCTATATCATAAACCCCTTCAGCAGAAATTTGGATTTTGGTTCGCAGAGATTCATTTGAAGAATCATTAACCGGATTAAGACCACCATCCAATTTCGAACTAGATAGTGTGATGCTTATTTTATAGCTGATATTAAGCAAGCCACTGTTGGAATCGGATTCAACACCAGAATTATTAGGCTTTGAGCTTGAGGATGGTAGTAGAAATGGAAATCTCTGATACTGTTGATCGCCTACCGCAAGAGGATCCAAAGAACCCCATCCCATTATTCCTTCAGAACGTTCGATGACCCACAACCTAAACTGCATGTCTGGAGAATAACCATATGGATATTGTCCCCTGTTGCTACTATTCCTAGGATTCTTCATTGGACATGATTTCTTCACTTTGTCCATTTGCATGTACTCATACTTCAAACCTTGAAGCTGAATTCGTCCCCCATAACGAAACTGGACCCTATCAAAGAACCCTGATTCATTCCTAGGCTTCACACTCCAAATTTCTCCTACAATGGTGCTTGTGTTTCTGATAGACAAGATGGCTGGGAATCTTAAGCTCAACCTCGTTGTGCAGTCTCCAACATGGGACTTCTCCAAGGAGCTTGATGCATCATAGATTCGGCATGCAACGATACAAAGCCGGTTCTTCTTTTCATCCCAAGATCCTTCTCCAATTAATGAAGTACTAATATTTGGAGAGCCATAATATCCCCTGTAACTATTGGTCCGAAATTCTATCAGAAACCTCAAGCTTAGCCTATCATTGGAGCACTGAATCATACTCAATGACATCAACGAAGGCAAGTATCCAATACTATCACCAAATGGATTGCAACTCTTTGAAGACTTACAACTACCAATATACTGCAGTTCGAAAGCATTGCCTCCTCCTAAAAACATATCGCAAATGGTTCGAGTTCGCGATAATCTAAGGGACAACTCCTGTTGGACATTGGTTCCCTCAGAACATCCTTCACTAAACTGTTTTGACACCATAGTATAAGTGTAATTTACTTGAGGAAACATCAGTAGTGAAATTTGCTCAAAATAATTTGGATCATCAACAGAATTCAAGCTATCCATGGTACCAGTGACTAAAGTTCTTATAGTACTTGAATTTTTAAGATTATTAATCTTAAGAACAGCTGCAAGATGAAGCAATTTACCTTCTTTGGAGTAAACATAACCCTTTCCCACCATGCAAAGCTTCCCGGTAATTCGAGACCAGAAGCCTCGAAAATTGAAGTCTAGAGTCCCACGGTTGCTTGAATTGCTTGAACTTGAAATGAATGAGCTTCTAGAGGAGATATTCTGTTCGTAGGAAAACCAGGTTTGAAAAATCAGGTTTCCTTCCACCATAAAGACATCATCAGCATGGGTTGTAAATACGTGGTGAGTCTCGAAAAGTAACGTTCTAGATTCGGGTGGAGAGTAGAAACGTGAAGGAGGATTGTTTAGGACTTTATCACCACCACTGTAGTAACCATTTTGACGTCCAGGGAAAGGCGTGATATTGAACTCCTCATCAGCTGGTTTGGATTCATGAACAACTGAGTTACAGTGAACACCATAATCAAATTCATTTGCAGTGCCAAAGACTACATGAAGACAAGTAACAGAGGAGATGATAAGCAAGAGGAAGAAAGCATTACTAAAACGAAGTTTCGTCCTACAGAATATGGAACAGTCCATAACTATAGACTTGAATTTCTTACAGACAGAAAGATTGTGATTAAGAACTTATTGCAAAAACTTCGAAATTGATCATAAATATATAGATATTACTCTACATCTCTCACTGGACATAGGAAATTTCCAAGAACAAGAGCTTGCAGAAAAATTCGTATGAATAATACTTATTTATATTTTATCAAATTAAATAAAGTTTTAGAGTCAAGACTCGTGTTCAACCCCAATCCAATAACGAGTGGTTATGATTATTATTATATCTAAGTCAATCTCAATGGAAATACACATATTTTTCCAGTTTGTGGGTCCAAACCAAAGACTTTTCTTGGCAGGTCCTACAGATGACTTTATTTAAGAAACTGGAGCATAGAGATGAATGAAGTTCCTACTATTTGCTCAAAAATGGTCCAATCATTCATTTTCGGAGACCTGAAATCAACCATCACTAAATGCTGACTTGAATTTTACTCTACATCTCTCACTGGACATAGGAAATTTCCAAGAACAAGAGGATACAGAAAATGGCTATGAAAAGCAATAGAAGATTAGGAGAGGTTGAGCAAATGGCAACATTAAATGAAGAGAAATTGATATAGTGAAAAAGCAATAAACCTTAATTTCAACACATAAATTATGAGCTTTCCCTTCTCAAATTTGGTTAAGTGAATGTAGTGGGACCTTAGATTAGTGGTCTCTAATAACATTATTAAATGTTTATGTAACCAATGAAACCATAGAAACATCATTATGTAACTAACCTATATTTAAAAAGGGTTAATATATATGGAGGTATTTGAATATAGAAATCTGTATTTATTTAGCACTTAAACTTAAAAATAGTAAGTTAAATTGGTATTTTTTTGTACCGAATTAATACCGTTAATTTTTTTTTACCTAATGAAATAGAATGATGATATGTGTCATAAAAATAATTAAAAAATAAATTTTTTATTTTGCATGCATAACTTGGACAATCGTTTATCCAAATTCACTCGTAATAATTTTTTTTTATAATTTCAAAAATAACAATATAATCTTTTTAATATAAACGCTTGTATTTACTAAAATTTTCTGTTTTTATATTTTGTAGATTTTTTTTATTTTAGGATTTTATTTTTTTTATTTTCAGTGCACAATAAATCTGGGCAAATAGTTGGCTAGATACAAATGAATATGAATAGCTATTCGTTTAAGTTCATTCTATACATATATTTCTCTAATAATTTTATATTTTTTATAATTTCAAACAATAATAATATAATTTTTTAAATGAATTCCAAATTTAAAATAAAATTAATTTGTATCACTTAAGTAATAAATCATTTTAAAATTAATTTAAATTTTATTCCAGACTTTAAAAAATAATAATAATGATTATAAATTGTTTTAAAATATATTTTTACTTGACTAATAAATTTAAATAAATTCCAGATCATATTTTTTAAAATGATTATAATTAGCTTAATTAATAAAATTAGAATTTATTTAAAAGATATTCTTATATTATTATTTTTGAAATTATAAAAGAATATATAAAATTGCTAGAGAAATACACGTAAAATGAACTTGAACAAATGATTATCCAGATTCATTTGTATATGGATGACTCTGGGTCCAAATTTGTTGTGCACTTGAAATTAAAAAAAAAAATCTTAAAATTCAAGAAAAATTCTTCAAAATATAAAAAAATTATAAATTATAAAACACAAGATTTTCTTTAAAAGAATTATATTGTTATTTTTAAATTATAAAAATATAAAAATTATTAAAATACTTGTAATTAACATAATTTAGTGCATTATCAGTGAAATTTTTAAGCTTCAAGATCAGGGTTTGATAAGTGTACTATAAAAATATAGTAAAATATTTAAAATAAATACACAATTTTTTTAACACTCCTTGTGAAATAAAAAAAATGTACACTAACAATGAATTAAATACTAACCCTTACATTTAATTAGAATTAGTGTAAATGCTAAATATGATTATATGATTAATGTGATTATATTTATTTATTTTAATATTTTTCATATATTTAGAAAATATTTTATTTCAATACAAATTCATATCAATACCTTTTATACTACAAGGGCTTACTAAATCTAAAATAGTGGATGCAAAACTCTTTTGTCAATATTTTATTTTTATTAATTTAAAATTTAAAAAAATCGAAATGAAAAATTTTATATTTTAGGCGAACCCCTAAGTATGCGCCTCCCTTTCTCTCCCCAAAGCGAGGCAAGGGGTTTCACACTGAAAGAAATCGCAATTAAACCTGGTCACCAAAATTGTACGAAAACAATTTTCATTTTCAATTTAGGGTAAACTACTAAAATAGTCACTTTTGTTTGTCTTAGGTTACATTTTAGTCACTTATGTTTGAAATATTACGTTTTAATCACTTACGTTATCGTGTTGTAACATTTTAGTCACTGAGTCATTAATTGCCAACAATGGTGTAACGGTAAGCTGATGTGGCATGTTAAATCATCATTGCAAACAAAAATTTTAGGTTAAATTCTACAATTGGTCCCTATATTTTTTCATTTTAAACAATTTTAAAATTTTCTTTTAAGTTCTTTTAACTTTTTTTTCCATTCTCTTCTGCTTCTCCCTTTATTTTTCTCCCTTCTTCATTTCTTTTAACATAGTTTTTCTATGTTTTCCATTTGTAACTAGTCCAAAAGCTCGCCTCACTCGAAAAAATTAAATTGTTTAAAAAAGTAAAACATAGCAAAACTACGTTGAAAGAAATGGAGAAAGGAGGAAAACAAAGGGAGAAGCATAAGACAATGAAAAAGAAAGAAAGTTAAAAAAAAACATAAAAGAAAAAAATTAAATTGCTCCAAACGAAAAAATATGGGGACCGATTGTATAAATTAACCTAGAATTTTTGTTTGAAATGATGATTTAATGTGCCACAGTTAACAGAAATTAACGGCTCAGTGACTAAAATGTTACATCATGATAACATAAGTGACTAAAACGTAACATTTCAAACATAAGTGACTAAAATGTAACTTGAACCAAACAAAAGTGACTATTTTAATAGTTTACCCTACAATTTATTGAACACTTTATATAGATTATATCGAGTATATGGACGATATCTAGCTCAAGACAGATTCTACTATTTTAGAAGTTTACTTGACGTCTGCAACTTCAAATAATATCTTCCTGGGCATGAGTATTTGGTGGGTTATTTTGTCAAAATAGTATGTATCCACTGGAAGTTCCTCAGCTGTCACAGAGTATTAGACTCTCTTCGGAAGGAAATATCGACCGCCGATTATTGTAGCGAAAAGAACATAACTGACACAATAACAATAACGTCCCAATCAGTTGAAAAGTAATCTGCACCGTGGTCAAATAGAAATTCATTCTCCAAATCGATCTAGACTCGAAATCAGTTATCACAATCTGTTCCAATATCCCACTGCGATAATCAGATCTTCCCGAAAACTGCAGAGGCTTGAAGGACAGAGGATCGGTTTTTTCGCGCATGCTCTGGATGCTTCCTTTGATCTTATTTCTCATGTCCGAGTTCAATGGAGGGAAATTGATTTTCACGAGGATCTCACAATCCATAGAATCACTTGAAGACGATTTGTCACTTGACCTCAAATGCCTGCAGCCAACCATGCACAGACTACCTGTTGCTATATCATAAACCCCTTCAGCAGAAATTCGGATTTTAGTTCGCAGAGATTCATTTGAAGAATCATTAACCGGATTAAGACCACCACCCAATTTCGAACTAGATAGTGTGATGCTTATTTTATAGCTGATATTAAGTAAGCCACTGTTGGAATCGGATTCAACAGCAGGATTATTAGGTTTTGAGCTTGAGGATGGTAGTAGAAATGGAAATCTCTGATATTGTTGATCTCCTACCGCAAGAGGATCCAAAGAACCCCATCCAATTCTTCCTTTAGAACCTTCGATAGCTAACAACCTATACCGCATGTCTGGAGAAACGTCATATGGATATTGTCCCCTGTTGCTACTAGTCCTAGGATTCTTCATTGGACATGATTTCTTCACTTTGTCCATTTGCATGTACTCATACTTCAAACCTTGAAGTTGAATTCGTCCCCCATAACGAAACTGGACCCTATCAAAGAACCCTGATTCATTCCAAGGCTTCACACTCCAAATTTCTCCTACAATGGTGCTTGTGTTTCTGATAGACAAGATGGCTGGGAATCTTAAGCTCAACCTTGTTGTGCAGTCTCCAACATGAGATTTATCCAAGGAGCTCGATGCATAGTAGATTCGGCACGCAACTATATGAAGTCGGTTCTTCTTTTCATCCCAAGATCCTTCTCCAATTAATGAAGTACTAATATTGGGAGAGCCGTAATATCCCCTATAGCTATTGTTCCAAAATTCTATCAGAAACCTCAAGCTTAGTCTATCGTTGGAGCACTGAATCATACTCAATGACATCAACGAAGGCAAATATCCAATACTATCACCAAATGGATAGCAACTCTTTGAAGACTTACAACTACCAGTATACTCCAGTTCGAAAGCATTGGCTCCACCTGAAAACATATTGCAAATGGTTCGAGTTCGCGATAATCTAAGGGACAACTCCGGTTGGACATGGGTTCCCCGAGGATACTCTTCACTAAACTGTTTCGACACCATAATATAAGTGTAATTTACGTGAGGAAACATCAGTAGTGAAATTCGCTCAAAATAATTTGGATCATCAACAGAATTCAAGCTATCCATGGTACCAGTGGCTAAAGTTCTTATGGTACTTGAATTTTTAAGATTATTAATCTGAAGAGCAGCAGCAAGATGAAGCACTTTACCTTCTTTGGAGTAAGCATAACTTGATCCCACCATGCAAAGCTTCCCAGTAATTCGAGACCAGAAGCCTCGAAAATCGAAGTCTAGAGTCCCACGGTTGCTTGAATCGCTCAAACTTGAAATGGATGAGCTTCCAGGGAAGATACTCTGTTCGTAGGAAAACGAGGTTTGAAAAATCAGGTTTCCTTCCACCTTGAAGACATCCTCAACATCGGTCGAAAATACGTGGTGAGTCTCAAAAATGAGCGCTTTCGATTTGGATGGAAAGTACGAACGTGAAGGAGGATTGTTTAGGACATTATCCCCACCGCTGAAGTAACCACTTTGATGTTGAGAAAAAAGCATGATATTGGTCTCCTCATCAGCTGGTTTAGATTCATGAACAACTGAGTTACAGTGAACACCATAATCAAATCCAATTGCAGTGCCAGAGATTACATGAAAACATGTGAAAGAGGAGATGATAAACAAGAAGAAGAAAGCATTAAAAAAACAAAGTTTCGTCCTACAGAATAAGGAACAGTCCATAACTATAGACTTGAATTTCTTCAGACAGAAAGATTGTGATAAATATAATGATATTAGTCTACATCTCTCACTGGACATCGTAATTTCCAAGAACAAGAGCCTGCAGAAAAATTCATATGAATAATACTTGTTTATTTTTTATCACAATAAACAAAGTTTAGAGTCAAGCCTGGTGTTCTACATCAATCCAATAACGAGTGGTTATTATTATTATGTCAATCTCAATAGAAATACATATTTTTTATTTCTATATGTTCGAGTAACAATTAAAATATTTACCATTGTAGTCTGATTCGAATCGCGTTGTTGTTAGAATTTTATCCTCTTCTTATAATCCATAAAATAAACCAAAGACTTTTCTAGGCAGGTCCTACAGCTGACTTGATTTAAGAAACTAGAGCATAGAGTTTTATCACATCCTTTTTTAAGTTATGAAGATATTTTTTTAATACTAAATTTTATTATTTTTATAATATATTAAAGAAATTAAAATTTATTTAAAAAATACAATTTGATTGTTTTTAGTATTAAATTCGAATTTGGTATTGAGTCACTTTTCAAGTTTAGATTTATTTAGCTAAAATTTGTTGGATGTGAGGGTTTTTTTTGCTCAAGCTTTTGGGATTTAAGTTTTTTCAAATTTGCATTAAATCAAATAAAAACTGATGTTAGGTTTTGGATCAAATTGAGATCAATTTTTTTCAAATTTAGGCCTGTTTAGGTTTGAGCTTTTCAAGCTTGAATAATTTCAAATTCACCTCAAATTGCATAAGAATAAGTTGGAGCTCTAGTTTCTTAGATCATATTTTCAAGTTCAGTCTCACTTTGCCACAATAATGGCATAAGGGTCTTCCTTTCATCTTGTTACATACATGTTTTTGTCTTGGTATTAGTCCATCAAATGTTGCAAATTCGTGCCAGAATAGACGCCTTTCACCTATGGTTCCTTCTTTGAATAAATGTTTTGAACAGGTACAATCTAAAGTTCCTGGAGCTAATAGGCTTGCAAGTCCCTGTGGGTAGGATTCCAAATATGATCAAGGAATTTGCAATCTAAAATGTTGCATCAACATCTTTATCATTTGGATAACACATTTCTACCATAATAGGCTTGCAAGTTCCTTGATGAGAATTGAAATCTTAAATTTGCACAAAAAAAACCATCCTACCAAGTTTTTTTCCAGCAAGGATCTCCTGACATTGTGCTTCCTGGTGATTTTTTAATAAATGTCAGGCAGGACCAGTCTTGTAGTCGTTAAAGCTGGTGATTTTTTTAGGGTGCAGGTACTGTCATTGACAACAAAGTATGCCTTCAGAAGAATAATGATTTTTATAATCATCAATCAACAAAAACATAAACAAAATTATTAAGATAATTGTAATATCAAACATTACACATATGTACTCATTTGCTCCAGCAAACCTTAACATTAGAAAACAAAATCTTGTTCCAAATGGATTAATAAAAATACTTGTCACACATATTGGGTTTTGCTATTTAGAGCTATCTTTATTTGTTAATTTCATGTATGAAATTTGAAAACAAAAATTTGATGAATGATTTTATTAAAATAATAATTATGTTTTAGATATTTGATGATTTAACTAATTAATTATATTATTGCATAATATAAAAATGTATGATGTTATGCATCATAAAATAATACATGTCAAAATAAATTATTACAACGACAAGTTTTATTACGGTGAATGATGGATTAATTCAATATGAATCATGATCCATGTGTGTAACACCCTAAAATAGGATATGAGAGTTTCGAGTGTATTTTAAGAATTTTAGCCTATATGTGCTCAAAATTTCGTAACGTTAGTATTCGACAATGGCTATTAGGGAATTGAGTCAATTTCTGAAAATGAGTTTTAAATACCTAAATTTTAGAAAAAGGACTAATTTATAACAAATTTAAAATAGTGAGCACTTATATTGCAGTTTTACCAATTTTTAAAATTGAACCTAATAAACCCCATTCCCAGTTCTATATATGTTCTATATATGAATGAAACTTGTTGCATGCGAAAATGTTAAGTGTAGATCAATATATTTGCATTTTAAGTTCGTCCACAAATCTTAAAACTTGAATTTAAAATAATTTCTAAAAAGTATTTATATGAACATATTGGAAAAAAAGTTCATTTTGTCTCAAATTTTAGGAGAAAACTTACGTGAAACAATTCTTCCATCTATATGACAAGTTGGTTCGATTCCCATGGAAAGCTTTTTGAACTTCTGGAATATTAAAGTAAAATTGCACCCTTAATGGAAGACAAATGTCAACTTCTTTGTCAACTATAAGAACCAAGACTAAAAAATAAAGTTTTACGCTTTTGATATATAACCAATAAAAGAAAAAAGCACAAAATTAATTTTACTCAATTGATTAGTTAATTCAATTCTATAGGAACTTATGTTATATGTAGTTTCGAATTGAAGTAAAGTAAGAGGAATGTAAAGAAATAAATGAAAACATGTTTTCCTACGTCCAAATCTAGCTCATTTTCAGCATTAGGAGGGCAAAAGACAACAAATAGCTTTTGTGGAAGTAATTATGAGCATTGGTCTTGAAAGTAGCCAAACCAGCCTCGAACTCAAGGTTTTTGCATTTTGCGCTTTAAGTGGTTGCAGCATCAATGAGACAAATGTGCTGGAAAAGGATGGCTCAAAAGCAAACATTGCTTTTGGTTGGAAAGTGGAGTTGATAGGTTATGGATGCGGGGTAGTGTTTGGACTGGCCATGGGATGTGTTGTTTTCCAAACTGGTAAGGTGAAAAGGTTCGTGAATTTGGTTGAAGACCAACATGAGAAGAGGCGAAGAAGAAAGCCAAAATATAGCAATCGCATCAATGGATGAAGAAGGATCTAGTTGGTGCAAATGAAGTTAAAGCATTTCTGCTGTGTCTTCATAGTTTCTTGTTAGTAGTCTGTCAGAAAGTTTTTCCTATGGTGAAAAGTTGCATTGGTCTGTGTCTGTTTTTATGATTGTACCAATTCCTCTATATTTCATTGCATTTCGTACTATTTGTAAGGGTTTAGTTCGAGGGTAACATCTTGTATGGTGCAACTATGTATGTCTTCTTTCTTGAATTTCAATTTTTAGTAAACATTATACTGCTCACCATAAAAAAAATACATGTAGAATTACAAAATATTCAATTATTCAAGTTTGAGTTGCATTTATAAACATGTGATGATGATAATTCATGAACATAAGGTAAGGTTTGGGCCCTTTTGCCATATGCATTTATGTTGCAGATGTTCCAACATGGAATAATTCAACCTGCCTTTGTGTAATCTATCGACAAATTTAAGAGTAATATTTGCAATAGCATTGCAGAGTAACATATTAAGATTTGATTACACTGTCAAAAGATTGCAGAAACGATGAGATTAATCCAATTACAGGAATTGATATCCTAAATGGCTTTTAGGTACGTAGCTTCATTGACGGTACAAAGTAGTTAAAATTTCCAGCATTCATGTCTTTATTTTCCCTCAAGTAAACGTAGTCAATACTGCAAACGGTGTGGAAGTATTATACATTACGGCGCAAATGTCCAAAATTTCCACATTGCTTGTAAATTAAGTTTGGGTGAGAGAGATAGGAGGAAGCAACAACATGTGTGAAGTCAATAGACAATTGATAGTCTTAGTCTTAGTCTTTTTTTGTCGAGTTATATGGTCAATAGACAATTGATAGTTAAATTTGTAGCAATCTTCTTCCTCTTTATTATTCTGTGTGGAAAATTATTTGGGACCAAACTTGACGTGTTATAAGGAAGAAGACTTTGTAATCTCATGAATGTTAATTATTTTACTTCTTTGATAAAAAAAAAGTAATCAATTTTATGAATGAAAAATATATGGTAAAAAGGAAGTCGTTGTTGATTAGAGCTGCTCATGGGCCGGGCCGGGTCGGGTTCGGGCCGGGCCCATAAAAAATTTTGGCCCGTGTCCTAGGCCGGGCCCGGCCCGAAATATGGGCCTGAAATTTTGTCCAGGCCCGGCCCGGGGAAAAATTCCTAAGCCCGGGCCCGGCCCGGCCCATTTTTTAAATAAACACAAAAAAATTTAGAAAATTTTTAAAAAAGTATTTTAAAAATATTTTAAAAATAAAAAAATTTTAAAAAAGTATTTTAAAATATTTTTAAAAATAAAAAATATATATTTATTATATTCGGGCCGGGCCGGGCCAGGCCCGGGCAAAAAAAGTGGTGCCCGAGGCCCGGCCCGTTTTCTAAACGGGCCTCATTTTTTTGCCCAAGCCCATATTTCGGGCCTATATTTTTACCCAAACCCTCCCATATTTCGGGCGGGCCGTCGGTTCGGGCCGGGCCGCCCGGCCCATGAGCACCTCTATTGTTGATCACTAACAACATGATGATTGTAGAAATACAAAAATTCCCATATATGTGTTGAATTCTGCATAATGTAAATGCCCCGCATTGTATGTGAATTCTGCAATAGACCAAACTTTACGTGTTATAGTACTCCTTTAAACTGAGTTAGTAAAAAGTAATTCCATTCTTATCAAAATTAGTTATACTCTTAATTTATAACAAAGGAAAGAGTACTTTGAGTTTAACTCAAAGGTTAATATGTCATCAATGGGCGATGGCGTGGCGCTACCATGTCAACGATTATTGGTCATGTGGCAGTGTCATGTCAACAAACAGTGTTGATGTGGTATCCATTAACAACTACGTAGGTGTTGCCATTAACTACTAAGGGTCAACATCAGCCACGTAAGTGTTAGTTTTGTTAGTTAACAAATGTTAACTTTTTCATCATGTTTTTTGGATGATTTAGTGAACCATACAAGTTTTAAGGCTAAAAGAGACAAGAAAATGAAACTCTAAAATGACTTTTTGTTTGTAAAGTTAAAAAAATGCCAAATAAATCATTATGTCTTTTTGGTTTTAATTTTTTTTTACTTGATTAAAAGAGAAATAATTAACGAATGAAAAATAACTATTCCCAAATAAATTTATCAGAATTTATAACAAATGAGGTTTTAGATTTGAATTATGAGCTTATAAATATATATAAATATACACGTTTTTATGGAATCGGTGGATTAAATTTCTAGCAGTCTTCTTCCTCAAACGTAGTGAATAGAGTACAATTTTGTTCTTTTGTGTGGAAAAGAATTTCCACATAAATTAGTTTTGGTTGACTGGCAAGTGAATAGACATACACATTCTTTAGGTGTTATAGAGAAGAAGACTAAATCAATCTACTTCGTAATCTCATCAATCTTAATTTTTGTAGTTGTTTAGGGAAGATTTTGCTAAAAAAAAATAAATCCAATTTTAAGAATGAAAAATATATGGTAAGAAAGAAGACTAATTGGTTGTTAATGTAAAAGAAAAGAAAGAAGACTAACATATTATTTGTTGCCTATAAATACCATTCCTATCCTTCATCTTCCTCTACAAACATAACACGGCCTCCTATCTCTTTCTCTGCCTATTCCTCTTCTTTCCCCATCTTTATGCTTCTTTTTCTTCTTCAGGATCTCACTTCTGCTCTTCACTAATCCAGTTCAAGAACTCCTTTTCCATAACAGAGGGTGCTTCTTTGTATTGCGATGAGATTGCTGGCCCTAAATCTTATCCCAAGACAAATTCATGGAAGGAGGGTACAGATTGCTGCTCATGGGACCATCTAAATGCTCATGCTATTGCCCTTGACTTGAGCTGCAGTTGGCTATATGGCAACTTCCCTTCCAATACCACTCTCTTCCTTCTTCCTCAGCTTCAAAAACTCAACATTGCCTTCAATAATTTTAATCTTTCCCAAATTCCATCCAAGTTGGATCGGTTTACGAGCCTATTCTACCTCAACCTTTCTCATACAGGGTTTGCAGGAGAAGTCCCATCCCGAGTCTCCCACCTGTCAAAATTGGTTTCACTTGATCTCTCCTCTTCGATTTATTACTATGAGCAATTTACATTTGACAAACATGCTCTGGAGGGACTTGTTCAAAACCTAACCGAGGTCAGACATCTGTTTTTGGATGGAATCAACATGTCTTCTGTTAATGCTCATGTCTTCATGAATCTATCCTCTTCTCTAAGGTCTCTCAGTCTTGCTGGTTGTGATTTGCAAGGAAAATTCCCAAAAAACATTTTTGATTTGCCAAACCTCAATCTCCTCAACTTGGGAGGCAACCAAAACCTCAATCTTGATCCTTTGAAGTTCAATCGGAGCAGCAATCTTGAGCATTTGGATCTGTCGTGGATGTCCTCCTCTACAGAATTCATTGATTCAGTTGACAATCTACAGGCCTTAGAGTACTTGGATTTATCAGGAAATTCTTCCTTTCAAGGATTGTCTGTCTCAATCACAAATTTATCATCTTTGGAGCAATTGATAATTTCAGGCGCAAATTTTTTGGAGGATTGCCCGACTCGATGGGGAATCTTGTGTCCTTGAAGTTTTTAGATCTCTCCAATTCCAACTTATCAACAACGGTTCCAAGATCACTGGAAAATCTCTTGCAACTCACTCATTTAGACTTGTCGGTGAACCAATTGAGTGGACAAATTTTAAGATCATTGGGTAACATCTTGCAACTCACTTATTTAAGCTTCCATTAGAACCAATTGAGTGGACAGATTCCAAAATCATTGGGAAACCTATTGCAACTCACTCAATTAGGCTTGTCAAGAAACCAATTGAGTTGATGAATTCCATTATCAATTCTAAACCTAACGCAACTTGAATACTTGGAAATATCTGAAAATACATTAGAAGGTTCCATTCCAGATGATGTAACTGCTTGTCCTAATCTAATATCTTTAGGCTTATCTGACAATTTACTCAATGGAACGCTTCCGTCATGGTTGTATACTGCTCCCTCCTTAAAAACAATATATCTCTCTCAAAATCAATTCAGTGGGCATATCGAAGAATTCCAATCCAAATCACTAGAATATTTATATCTAAACATTAATAAACTCCAAGGTCCTCTTCCATCTTCAATATTCCAACTTCTCAATCTTACCTTCCTCGTTTTATCCTCAAATAATCTTAGTGGTGTCATAGAGTTTAGCATGTTCTCAAACCTTCCAAATCTAAGACTTCTCGACCTTTCATATAACAGCCTATCCTTAACATCTAATAGTACATCTAGTGCTAATCATATATTGCCTAATCTTACAGACTTACTTTTGTCATCGTGCAATCTTAGTGAATTCCCTCAATTTTTGAAAGGGCTTAAAAGTTTGGAAAGCGTAGACCTCTCTTGCAACAAAATTCAAGGCAAGATTCCACCGTGGATGCTAGAGGTGGGGAATGACTCTTTGTCTTTCTTAAACGTATCTCACAACTCTTTGACAGAAGTTTAGCACTTTCCATGGAAGGATATTGAAGTTCTTGACTTAAGCTCCAGTTTGATCAGTGGAAATCTTCCGATTCTAGCTTCGACCATCCATGTCTTTTTGATCTCAAATAATAGTTTCAGTGGAGAGGTCTCTTCTTTAATATGCAATGCCACTTCTTCGAATTCTTGATTTGTCCCACAATTACTTGAGTGGAACAATTCCGCAATGTTTTGGAAATTTGAGCAACAGCCTTGAATTCTTGAATCTGAAGAAGAACAAGTTTTATGGGACGATTCCTCCAACATTTGCAAAGGGATGCCGATTGAGTAATTTCAACTTAAATGGAAATTTGTTAGAAGGGCCTTTGGCACCATCCATCCTTAATTGTAGAGGTCTGGAAGTGCTAGATCTTGGTAACAACAAGATTAATGATACATTTCCTCATTGGTTGGGAAGTCTTCCATTTTTGCAAATTCTTGTATTGAAGTCAAATCATATGCATGGTTCCTTGCGTGTCAATAGCTCCAGGTCTAGCCCTTTTTTCTCTAAAATCCAAAATTTTGACCTCTCAAGTAACTATTTTTCTGGACCCCTACCAGTGAGATACATCAACAGCTTCAAGGCTATCATAAATCTAGAGAAGATTGGTAGTACAGTGTCTTACATGGGGGTGAATGATCCTCAAGGTTGTCGCTTCTATACCTATTCCATTGGAATTGTTATGAAAGGACAAGATAGGGAATTGGTGAAAACTTTCACCATGTGGATGATCATTGATCTATCAAAAAATCAGTTTGAAGGGGGTCCAAAGGTTATTGGGAAGCTTAACTTACTGAAAGGGCTCAACCTTTCTCATAATAACCTTAATGGTGATATCCCCACCTCAATAGGGAATTTGAAAAGTCTTGAATGGTTGGACCTATCTTCAAACAGGTTGTCTGGGACGATTCCAAATAGATTGGCAGATCTGCCATTTCTTTCGTCCTTAAATGTTTCTGACAATCAACTCCATGGTCAGATTCCTCAAGGCAAACAATTCAACACATTTGGAAATGATTCATATGAAGGAAATAAGGGACTATGTTGATTTCCGGTCTCTCGAAAGGTTCCAACATCATTGAGCCAGTGTTGAGCATGGACTGCAATGCAACAGAAGGCCATGAAGCAGACCAGCAGCTGCAGCAGACCAGCATTCCAGCAAGACCAGAAGCAGCTTATCCATTTTGTTTATTTTGTTTACTTTTGAATCATTTTGTAATGCTATCCAAGTTGAATGTAACTAGACTTTTAGAGTTGTTAAGATTTGAATTGATGGATGTAATGGCTGAAAATTGTTCAGCTTTCTTTTGTATTACTTTAGTTGGCAACTTGCCAAAATAGGTGGGAGCAGTTATAAGTTTAGGTAACTGACATTCTAATTTTGTAACTCTTATATTTTCAAATGAAATGAAAAGTAATGGTATTCCATTCGGTTACATGTTTTTTGCTCTTGAGTTTTCTGTTTTTGTTTTCTTCTTTTCTGCTTGCTGTTTTAGAGCTTATGCTCTTGGTGTTTCATTATTCTGTTCTCTCTGTTCACTTTTTGCTGCTGCCATTGTTCCAACAGCCAGCACCTCCAAATGTGCTTGAAAAAGATGGCTCAAAATCAAACATTGCTTTTGGTTGGAAAGTGGTGTTGATAGGTTATGGATGCGGAGTAGTGTTCGGAATGTTGGTGGGATATGTTGTTTTCCAAACTGGAAAGCCGAAATGGTTGGTGAATTTGGTTGAAAACCAACATGAGAAGAGTCGAAGAAGAAATCAAAGAAAGGCAATCGCAGCAGTGGACGAAGAAGGATCTAATTACTGCAAATGATGTTCAAGAATTAGTGTTGTATTTTCCTAATTTCTTGTTTTGTAGACCGTTTTGCCTATGGTGAAGGGTTGCATTGGTATCTGTCTGTCTTTATTATTGTACCAATTCCTCTGTCTTTCATTGCATTTCGTACTATCTGTAATGGTTTGTTTGAGTGTAACATTTTGTATGGTGGTGTTGTTTATGTCTTCTTTCATGGATTTCAATTTAGTCTCAATAATCTTTGCCACTGCTTAGTAAAGGAGAAAGGAGAACAAAATGTCTGTAGGAACTAAGAAAACAGAATGAGAAATTTTGACAGAAACTTAAGCATAAAGCATTGATATCTTGCTCAACAAACAAAACAAAAACAGCAAGAGCTTTATGAACAAAAATGCTTAAGTAAAGACCAAATGAAGAAGAATTTTCTGAAAGATTTCATTACATTTGAATGACGGCACAATGCCATTACATATACCAAGCAATCAGCTGGTCAAAAATAAGAAAATGTTACCTAAACACATACCTAACTCCACTAAGTGGCTTAGTAACTTTTTGATAAACATTGTTTGTACACTTGGTAAAGCTGATTTATCAATCTATCAGCACCTAATTACATCAAGCATATCAACAACTTAGTTCATATCTAACCAAGTAATAAAATATCTATTTGAAAGTAACAAAACATGAGCAGCGTAAGCTTCAGCTGCAACTTGCATGGCTCGGATAGCTTGGTCTGCTTCTTGGTCTGCATGCAAGCCAACTTCAACAATGTCTCAATGATCTCTGTTGTATTTTCATAATTTTTTTACAAGTTAGCAGTAAAAGGTTTGGTTATCTGGAGACGGTAATAATATATAGCAGAGTTGAAGGAATGATGTAATGAATTGATACATGGAACATTGCAGACTGTAAAAGGGTACATATAGGTTGCTTTAATTGGTGGATGTAAAGTCCTTATTTCCTTTAGTTAAGCTTATTAATTGAATTGGTGATTCAAAGATGCATGAATTTCTAGCTAGCAGTCTGCTTGCCATCTCATTTAAGAGATAAGGATAGTCCTCCCACATTTCAAACTCTTCTCCTTCCTTCACAAAGGCTATCAAATGGATAAGCTTATACTCCTCATACTCTAGTTTTATAATTATATGTAACTTTAAAACAAAAACTTGATAATAAAATATAATTGTAAATTTTATAATTATAATCTTCAAATCTTGTATAACTCAATAACAAAGTGTAAGTGAAAACAAGTTATATATCTGTATAAAATATCATAATCTTTTTAATACTCAATTGAAAATATATATTTATATTATAATTTATAATTTATAATTAAACTTTTAGTTAAATTAAAAATTATATTTTTTAAAATTACTATACAAATTAATTAATTAAATTTTATTTTAAAATATTATAATGTTCACATTTTAAATAATTGACTTGTAAAGAAAAATAAAATAGTTAAAATACATTATCCTTTTACTTGTAAATTGAGAAGTGACTATATATAAAAAAAAACAGATATAATATATGCTTTTATTATACAATTTATCCTATTTTGAAATCCGAATTCTCAAACACCGTCTTAAAAAAAGTAAAAATTCCAAATGATAAGGACATGAGAGGAGGATAGCAAGCCATCCATTTCCCTACCTCCATTATCAATATTCCTTTCTTCGAATACCTGTAGCAGAGACCTGCTTGGGCCCCCACAGATGCCTTCCCTTTTCACCATTTCAATGTACTTCCTCATCTATAAATACATCAATTGCATAGCTTTGGAGATACATTGCAAGTTAGCTAACTACTTTAGAAACTCAAACAAACCTTTTACTTCTCAACTCTCTCAAATTCACCATGGCTGACAAGTGCGGCAACTGCGACTGCTCTGACAAGAGCCAGTGTGTGTAAGTGATCCATAATCATCCATCCACGATGGAGCTTTCCAGCAGTTTCCAGTCTTGTGTGTGATTTTGAGATCATGTTGTTGTTTTTGTTCTGCATGATTTCTAGCTGCACTTTACTACATATATGTCACCACTAAGCTGGACCAAAGCTTTTTCAAAAGCATTTATGAACCCATGTTTCCTCAAGAATGTTACCCAGTACGCGAGTGTAGGATATAGATATGTGTCAACCGGAGGTTCATATTCTTATACTCTTGCTCGAATATCAGACACCAGTATTGCTAAGCTTGTTACAACTAAGCGCATGAGTTTGAAATCAATATTCATTGAAACTAAAGGCCTTTTTTTCAATGCTTACAGGAAGAAAGGAAACGCCTTGGTCATTGAGACTGAGAAAAGGTATATATTTTGTCAGTCTAATGCATGATTCGCTACATACATGCAGTAATACTTCCATTTATCGTATTACTTACCTACAGAAGCAAAAACGAAGGAACTATGCCTTGCACTGTTGAAAATTGAGAATTAAGAAGTTTAAAGTTGCTTTTACATATGCTAAACATAATCTGTTGTGTTATTCTTGTGCAGCTACATCAGCACTGTAGTGGTCGAGGCTGTGGCAGAGAACGATGGCAAGTGCAAGTGTGGAACTAGCTGCAGCTGCACAAACTGCACATGTGGCAATCATTAAGCAGACATATATAGAACTGCACGATGTTTTAGTCCATAATTAAATTAAGTTGAATAATTGGTGGCGTGTTGCATGTTTGTCTCCGCCTCATTGTATACCATGATAGAATGGCCATGTCTATGGACTTTGTCTGATTAATGAATGATTATTAGCACAAATCTGTTCCATGAACAAAGAGGTATAATCTTCAAATTTATTCATGTTCTACGTATATTCGTATCCAACATTCACTACAAATTCGATTACTCTTCTACCACTTTTAACAACAATAATTAAACATCAAAACTCTTAAATCAATTAATGTAGACGCATTCAATACAATGAGACTCTCTTTGCTTCTCTAAAACTCAATAAATCCTAGCAAGTTTCAACCCAAACCTTACCTAAAAACATCTAAATCCTCACCAAAATATGTCAAAAACCTCAAAAATTAAATATCCCCACCTAGCAATTTAGTTGGACAACAAAGGAAGAAAAGAGATGAAAATTTCATTTTATTTTCTGAATAATAAATTTTAAGATAAAAAAATAAGATCCATTTAGAAAACGGGTCAAGTCTTAGATAAGCCTTTTTTGTCTAGCCTAGCCTGAATATGCAAAACTTTATTGTTTTCTTTTTTCTTTTATACTATTTTCTTGTTATTTTTCACTACTTTGTTACTATTTTATTATTATGTTGTTACAATTTTGTTGTTATTATTAAGATATTGTATAACTTTTATCATCCCTTACTCTTAATATTATATAAAAAATGTAATCAAACATATTTGATCACACATGCTCCTAATTTTTATATTCCTTTTAAATGAGCCAAAAAATAAATTTTCTTATTTTTCAAGGGAGAGTTAACATTTAAAAAAAAAATTACCTAAAGGACAATTTTTCACAAACCCTACTAGAATCTCATATTTTAAAAATAAAATAAATAAGATAAATAAATAAATGTGAAAATAACATATAAGATATGATGCCAAACCCACTTATATAACATATTGATGTAAATGACTGCCACTCACATTTATTTATTGAGTTAATTGCTTGATACATACCCAAACTATAATTCTTATTTTAGATTAGTCTTTTAACTTTAAAATATTTTAATTATATTCTTAAATTATTGATATTATATCAATCAGATTCTTCTTATTTTGAAACTGTTAATTTAACAATTAAATGACACGTAAAATTTTATATGACATAATTTAAGATAAAAATTTAAAAGAAAAATAAAACGTTGCCGCATAATTTTTAAAATTAAAAACTAAAAATAAAGTAAAACCAAAAAAAGATAGAGTGAACAATAGTTTCTGTAAAAGCTTTTTACCACATCCATTTTTACAATATTCATTTTTCTTTAAATTTTTCATTTTAGATTATATCACAGAAGATCTGACGTCTCATTTGACAATTAAATTAATGATTTTAGTGACGAAAGCACCTCATTAGTATAACATTGATAGTGTGGAGACATAATTAGAACGTTTAAAATTTTTGGTGCAATTAACTCTTATTGATAATACTCTGGAATGACATATTTTTATGTATTAATTACATATTTATTTTGAGTATGATCTTACTAATTTGAGTTATTTATGGTTTTTTATCTTGTAGGGACTAAATTGAAGGCAAAAGAAAATTTAGTGGCAAAAAGCGTAAATTTAAAGATAAAATGGGATAGTATGCAAAATAGGAAAGAAGTGGTGCCGAAAATGCGAAGTGTGGAAGACTTGGGGGCAACAGTTCAAAGAAGAGATTTTATAAACACACTACTCTATTTAAATTTTAATTATATTAGGATTACTGTTAAGATTATTATTTAGATTTAATTTTAACTTTTATCTTTATTTATCTTTTAAAATTTAGATAGGAATAAATTAGGTCTTCTGCGTACTATAAATAGGGGATGGAGTGACACAAATTTCACTCATCTTTTCTGTAAAAGCTCCCTCTCCCAAAAAGCTCTACTTTTGTTCCTTTCATTTATTCAATAAAATTTCATTTTTATTTCATCTTTTCTGTAAAAGCTCCCTCTCCCAAAAAGCTCTACTTTTGTTCCTTTCATTTATTCAATAAAATTTCATTTTTATTAAGTTTATTTCTTTCAGGTTTCTCTAAATCGTAAGTCTAAAATTTAAGTGAAATTGGTGGTCGTAGTCGTCTCTTCCATTATAACTGGTTTATTCTGTTCAAGAATACTTATCTAAACCCTACTTACCTTATACCATTCTTTTTGTTATTTTACAGGAATAGAATATTTTTCGTACTCTCAATTTATATTTAGATCAAAATTCTAATTTGAAAACTATGATCATGATAAGGCAGCACCAATTCAAAGTTGAATTTGATTTTTCTTTTTGGGTAGAGTCCATATTGCATAGATTTTGGGATTACATTCTAAAAGACAACCTAAAAGAAAATTCCAAATGATATAGACATGAGAGGAGGACAGTAAGCCAACCTTTCCTTTGCCTCCATTATCAAGATTCCTTTCCTTTGAACTCTTGTAGCAGAGGCGTGTGCTTCTCTCATGCCTGCTTGGGCCCCTACAGATGCCTTCCCTTTGCACCATTTCCATGTACTTCCTCTTCTATAAATACATCAAGTGCATAGCTTTGGATATACATCGCAAGTTAGCTTAACTACTTTAGAAACTCAAACAAACCTTTTACTTCTCAACTCTTTCAAATTCATCATGTCTGACAAGTGCGGCAACTGCGACTGCTCTGACAAGAGCCAGTGCGTGTAAGAAATCATCCTTCCATCATCAGCTTTCGACCAGTTTCTACTGTTGTGTGTGGTTCTTTGATTTTGTTATTGTTCCTAAGTTAGTTCTGCATGTTTTTTAGCTGCATACTACTAGGGGCAAATTCATAAAAAATATTTTTTAGCGGTCGGAATTTAATTATAATTTTTTTCATAGATAAAATATAAATTTATTAAGGTTGTTGTGACTAAATGCATGAGTTTGCAATCAATTATCATTGAAACTGAAGGCTTTTTTTTGTTATGCTTACAGGAAGAAAGGAAATAGCTTGGTCATTGAGACTGAAAAGAGGTATATTAGGACCAATATTGAATAATTTAACCAAAATTGAACCCATTTGGATAAGTAATCATATTCTTACCTAGAGAAGCAAAAAAAGGAGCTATGCTTTGCACAGTCCAACACATATGCTTAAATATAATCTGTTGTGATATTTCTTTGCAGCTACATCAGCACTGTAGTGGTCGAGGCTGTGGCAGAGAACGATGGCAAGTGCAAGTGTGGAGATAGCTGCAGCTGCACAGACTGCACATGTGGCACTCATTAAGCAGACATAGAACCATGATGTTTTAGTCCATAGCAATATTAGGACCTAAAAATAATGAAATTGAGTTGAATAAATTGGTGTTTTGTTGTTGTAGTTTGAGACATTGAATGCGTTTTCATGCCTGTCTGTCTTATGTCTGAGTCTCATTGTACACTATGATGGAATGGTCATATCTATGGACTTCGTATGATTAATGAATTATTATCAGTTTAAATCTTCTCTTTGTATCCATGTTGGGTACATATTTAAACATGGATAAGGAGATGTACTCTTCAAATTTATTCATATTGGACATATATTCTTACCCAACACTCACCTAAGCTACAATAGAACATTTTTTAGAACAGTTCTTTTTATTATTTCGAATCAGTACTAAAAACAAGTCCATGGTAAGCAAAAGTAGTTAACAACACTTAAAGCATGCACTAGGTGCTATATCTCAATGGCAATTGTTCTTCTGAATCTACCGGAAATTCCTCATCTATCACAGATTCTTGGAACCTCTTCGGAAGGAAATATCGACCACCGAGGCGCTGTTGGTAGTGTATGATCACAGCAAAGAATATACCCAACACAATAATAATGAAGTCCCAAGCAGTTGAGTAGTAATCTGCACCATGATCTCCGTAGATGTACGAGTCATCTATATCAGCATAGCTGTTTGCTCTGTACAGATCATATCCATGGGGTACGAGGCGAACAAGGGTGATTCCGATGTAAAAGAAATGAGAAAGTGCTGGTTCTCTCAAGTTCTGGAACATATTGAAGATTATTTGTGGAAAAAGAAAGGCATCCAGTACCAAACCAGCATAAGCTCTTGAACTCCCCAAAATGATTTCATCTATGTAGTACCAAGTTAGATGTACATTCTGCCTTGACTTAACCAAAAAGGCGATAATAGCTCCGATTACGTACACTGGAACACACACATAGATCCCCCTTTTTTCTGCAATCCAAAAGGTCTTTTTCTTTTCAGTGTAGCATCTAGCAGTCCATGAGAGCATCAGAAGACGGACTTGCAGCAGAAAAGCCACCATTGTGACGACTCTAATGATAACCTCGTTCATTTCGAGCCACGTTCCACCTCTAATCAAGACCGATCTCTCGCTATCTTGAATGAACATTGCTTCGAGGTTTAGAACCAAAGGGATCAAGTGTCCCAGGGCTAGAATAACAAGCATTAGAAGTGAAACCAGAGGACCAATGCCACGGTGCTTCCTGACATGAAAGATTTGAAATGCAACAAAGATAATTGCAAGAGTATTGGATATTACCAACATGATCATCTCGAAATCCATTCTCCAAATTGATTCCGCAACCCAACTGCGATAATAAGCTCTTCCCGAAAACTGCAGGGGCTTGAAGGACAGAGGATCAATTTCTTCACGTGTGCTTTCGATGCTTCCTTTGATCTTACTTCTCCTGTCCGAGTTCAATGGAGGAAAATTGATTTTCACCAGGATCTCGCAATCCATCGAATGGCTTGAAAATGTTTTGTCACCTGACCTTAAATGTTTGCAGCCAACCATGCATAGGCTACCTGTTGCTGTATCATAAACCCCTTCAGCAGAAATTTGGATTTCGGTTTCCAAATATTCATTTGAAGATTCGTTAACCAGATTAAGGCCACCATCCAATTCCGAACTACGCAACATGATACTCATTTTATAGCTGATATTAAGCAAGCCACTGCTGGAATTGGATTCAACGCCAGAACTTTTAGGCTTTGAGCTTGAGGATGGTATTAGAGACGGAAATCTCTGATCTTGCTGATCACCTACCGCAAGAGGATCCGAAGAACCCCATCCGATTCTTCCTTTGGAACCTTTGATGATCGACATACTAAAACCCAGATTACCAGAATAGCCATCTGGATAGTGTCCCTTAATGCTTTTAGTCTTAGGATTCTTCTTTGGACATGATTTCTCCACTTCGTCCATTTCCGTGTATACATACTTCAAACCTTGAAGTTGAATTCCTCCTCCATAACGTCCAGTATTTCGGAACTCGACCCTGTCAAAGAAACCACCTTCATTCCTAGGCTTCTCACTCCAAATTTCTCCTAGAATGGTGCTTGTGTTTCTGATAGACAAGATTGCTGGGAATCTTAAGCTCAACCGTGTCGTGCAGTCTCCAACATGAGACTTCTCCAAGGAGCTCGATGCATCATAGATTCGGCAAGCAATGATACAAAGCCGATTACTCTTTGCATCCCAAGATCCTTCTCCAATTAATGAAGTGTTGAGATTGGGAGAGCTATAGTATCCCTGATAGCTATCGTTCCGAAATTCTATCAGAAACCTCAAGCTTAGCCTATCGTTTGAGCACTGAATCATACTCAACGATATTACTGAAGGTAAATATCCAATACCATCACCAAATGGATTGCAACTCTTTGAAGAATTACAACTGCCAGTATACTCCAATTCGAAAGCATTGCTTCCACCTAACATATCACAAATAGTTCGAGTTTGCGATAAGCGGAGGGACGACATCGGTTGGACATCGGCTCCCCGAGGACACCCTTCACTAAACTGTTTTGAAACCATGGTGTAAGCGTAATTTGCTTGAGGAAACATCAGCAGTGAAATTTGCTCAAAGTGATTTGGATCACCAATTGAATTCAAGCTATCCAGGGTACCAGTCACTAAAGTTCTGATTGTACTTGACTTCCTAAGATTATTAATCTTAAGAACAGCAGCAAGATGAAGCAGTTTACCTTCTTTGGAGTAAGCATAACTCGATCCCACCATGCAAAGCTTCCCGGTTGTTCGAGACCAGAAGCCTCGAAAATCAAAGTCCAGTGTCCCACGGTCGCTTGAATCGCTTGAACTTATAACGTATGAGCTTCCAGAGGAGATACTCTGTTCATAGTAAAACGAGGTTTGAAAAATCAGGTTTCCTTCCACCATAAAGACATCATCAGCATCGGTTGTATATACGTGGTGAGTTTCGAAAAGGAACGTTTTAGATTCCGGTGGAGAGTAGGAACGTGAAGGAGGATTGTTTAGGACTTTATCACCACCACTGAAGTAACCATTTTGACGTCCAGGGAAAGGCATGATATTGAACTCCTCATCAACTGGTTTGGATTCATGAACAACTGAGTTACAGTGAACGCCATAATCAAATTCACTTGCTGTGCCGAAGACTACATGAAGACATGTGAAAGAGGAGATGATAAACAAGAAGAAGAAAGCATTAAAACAAAGTTTCGTCCTACAGAATATGGAACAGTCCATATCTATAGACAGGAATTTCTTCGGACAGCAAGATTGTGATAAAGAACTTATTGCAAAAGCTTTGAAAATGATCGTAAATATATAGATATCACTCTACATCTCTCACTGGACATGGGAAATTTCCAAGAACAAGGCCTTGCAAGACTTTGAAAAGTAAGAGAGGATTATGCCAATATTTTACATTTAATCCGAAGGAAGTTTTTGATCAAATAACATTATAAAATGAACACAACAAAAGACAACCTTATATTTAACCACTAAATAATTTTTGAAAACTGATGTATTTTTTTGTAGACTCCATAATATATATATATATATATATATGACAAAATTAAGGGTTAATATATCATTTGGTACTTACATTTGGCTTGAATTTTCAATTTGGTACCTAATCTTTTTTTTTTAATTTGGAACCTAAGTTTGGCTTTAATGTTCAATTCGGTACCCAAACTAAACGACATCATATGGTTCAATAAATATTTGACATGTTCGCCCTAGTAAAAAAAACATAGGTATTTAGTTGGGACAAAAGAAAAACTTACGTGTTAAATTGAATATTGAAGTCAAACCTAAATACTAGTATGGGGCAAAGAAAACTCAAGTATCAATACAAAAAAAAAATCAGGTACCAATTTAAGAAAAAAAATTTAAATATCGAATTGAACGTTAAAATTAAATATAGGTACTAAATAATATATTAACTTTAAAATTAAAGGAAGTTTAGAGTCATGCCTCGTCTTCTACCTCAATCCAATAACGAGTGGTTATTATTATTATTGTCGGCAGGTCCTACAACAGCTGACTTGACTTAAAAACTAGACCACATGGATGCAATTTCCTGCTATTTGCTAAAAGTGGTCCAATCGTTGATTTTTCAAAGGGTTAAAATATGTTGTAGGTCCTGTACTATTCATAAATTTAAAATTTAGTCCTACATTTTTATTTTCAGGAACTTACTTTTTCCACTTTTCAAATTTTAGAATTGAGGTCTAATTGCTAACACAGTTAATTTTTTTTGTTAAATTTAGGTCCCTATATGATAAAGTTAAGGGTTAATATATCATTTAGTGCTTATATTTGGTTTCAATGTTTAATTTGGTACCTAAACTAAACAACATCATGTACTTCAATAAATATTTTACATGAGTGCCTTAGTAAAAGAATCATCGGTACTTAATTGGGACAAAAGAAAAAAACTCAAGTGCCAAATTAAACATTAAAGTAAAACTTAGGTACTTATATGTGACAAAAAAAAACTCAAGCATTAATATGAAAAAACTCAAGTTTCAAACTAAACATTGAAGTCAAACTTAGATACTAAATTTAAAATTGAAATCAAATATGGGTACCAAAAAATATATTTTAACAAGTTGAGAGTCAAGCCTCGTGTTCTACCTCAATCCAATAATGAATTATAATTATTTTAGACCCGTTTGCTATGTTTGGGCTCGATTTATACTTAAATAATACTAATAATGAATTATTATTATATTTATACTTAAATAATATTAAAATAGGTGTAACTTAATAAGCAAATGCCTCTAAAATAGTAACAAAATTAATAATAAAATAAGAGTTATACAATATCCAAATAATAACAACAAAATAGTAGTAACATAATAGTGAAATGATAGTAAAAAAGTAAGAAAATAATAAGAAAATAGTAGCAAAACAGCAAGAAAATAGCTTCTTCTTTTTTTGTCTTTTTGCTAATTAGGGTCGAGATTGGGCCTAAAAGGCTTACCCAAGGTCTGACCCGATTTTTAAACGATTCTTTTTTTTACCCAAGTCTAATTTTTGAAACTTATATTTTTATCTAAACTCTCTCAATTTTCGGACGGAATTTCAGATCTGGTTGAATGACCCGACCATGACAGATTTATTATTATTTTTGGGTTAACGAACTATTATTGTTATTATTATTATTATTATTATTATTATTACGAAAAATAGCAAAGTCGATGTGAATCAGTTTAGTCATTTTTTTGTAGGTTTTGGGTCGAAACAAAGGGATTTTATTGGCAGGTCCTACAACTGTTGACTTGACTTAAAAGCTAGACTAGATGGATGAAAATTCGTGCTATTTGCTAAAATGGTCCAATCATTGAAGGGTTAAGTTATGTCATCGGTCCCTGCACTATTGAAAAATTTTAAATTTAGTTCTTATACTTTTATTTCCAATAATTTAACCTTTACCTTTTAGATTTCAAAATTTTGAAATAGGAAATATTTTCAAACCATGCAAAGTATTTCCTCCACCATTACCAAATCAATCTTCAAGCAAAGGAATTCAAAAAGTTATAAAAATCATTCCTCTCCTCCCGAGTAGATCGTCAATCTCTTCATCCAATTAAGGTTTTTATGTCTTCGAATCAGGTGTGGGATCTAAACTTAAATATTTTTTTATAATTGAAAGCAGTAGAAAGCAATGGTTAAAATCATAATCATTATAATAAATTATGTTATAAAAATAATTTATATTTATTTTATAAAGTTATAATAAAAAATTTATATTATTTAAATCTTATTTTTTTTAAGTTATGATAAAAAAATTATTATAAAAATAATTTGTATGTCGTAAAAGTGATGATTCATATTTCATTGGATTGTACAAATATGTTGCATAATTCGTAACTTCATTCATAGATGAATTTGAAATGATTCATACTTTGAAAAGTACACAAAAAAAAATCTCGATGATCTTAATGATATAGATTCGGATGATGATCATAATTAACACTGATGTAAACTTCATACGAAATACATTATAACAATAGTAACAAATATCACAACTCTCAAACACTTTGATATAGCAATATTTATCTTTCATTGCCTTTTTCAAATTTGAGTGTTATTTACAAGGTCGAAGCTAAAATTGTTGATAAGGGGGCAAGATATTTATATATAATATACATGATCAAAGTGGAAAAGACCTACTTTCAACAACAGATTTTTACATTCGGGATAATCTTAGTCACCAAAATTTAGAAGAAAAAAAAGAGTTAAATGCTCAATTTTTATTAAATATTATAATTATTTAAGTTTATTTTTCATCTAATTAATTTTAGATAATATTTATACTTAGATGTTGCAATTATTACTTTATTACCAAATTAATATTTATATATTATTTTGTATTAATTTATTAAATTTATAATTAAAAATTTATAAATTCTATAAAAGAAATCAAATAAAAAAATTTTGAAAAAAGTTTAAGAAGTCAAACACAAATTTGTCCTTATTTTAGACACTACATTATAATATCAAATTAAAAAAATTGAAAATTCAAAGGACCTTAAAAGAAATTTTATAAATTTTAGGGGCAGCTAACCCCAAAGTTCATATCTAGTATTTAACATAACAGTACTCGTTTATATTAAACATATCAAACAAGTCGATCATATAAATATTTAAATTATCGATTGAAATTAATTTATCACTAATTCATATTCATACCAAACATATCATTAATGCATTGGATATTTAAGTATGGTTATAAATTATAGGTTTTAATAGCTTTTATCAAACACCAGAGAGGAGTAAACTAAGTCAAAAGTTGGTAAATGGAAAGCTGAAAACACCAAAATTACAAGGAAATGTTATGCTACATGCCAATAAATTTGTATAAAGATTTATATAAACATTTACTTTTAATTTTGTAAGAATTTATGTTGGATTTATATTTAAATATAAAAAAAAGAGTATAATTTTTAAATTTATTCATTTTGGGTACATATTCGCATTTAAGGCTCACCCAAACTTTAATCTAAAATAAAAATTTAAAATAAAATATTTTTTAAAACAATTTTATTTATAACTTTATATTACATTAGGCTTATTAAGCTATAAAAGAAAAAGGATCAATTTACAGAATTATTTGGAAACAGTAAAAGTTGTGAACACTTAGAAGTAACACAAGGCATGGACTAGGTGCTATATTTCAATGGCAATTGTTCTTCTGAATCCACTGGAGGTTCCTCATCTATCACAGATTCTAGGAATCTCTTCGAAAGGAAATATCGACCGCCGAGGCGCTGTTGGTAGTGTATGATCACAGCAAAGAATATACCCAACACAATAATAATGAAGTCCCAAGCAGTTGAGTAGTAATCTGCACCATGATCTGCATAAATGTATGTGTCATCTATATCAACATAGCTGTTTGCCCTGTAAAGATCATATCCATGGGGTACGAGGCGAACAAGGGTGATTCCGATGTAAAAGAGTCGAGAAAGAGCCAGTTCTCTCGAGTTGTGGAACATGTTGAAGATGATTTGAGGGAAAAGAAAGGCATCCAGTATCAAACCAGCATAAGCTCTTGAATTCCCCAAAATGATTTCATCTATGTCGTACCAAGAATGCCTGGCCATTACTGTTCTGTGTACATTCTGCCTTGACTTAACCGAAAAGGCGATAATAGCTCCGATTACGTACACCGGAGCACACACATACAGCCCCCTTTTCTCTGCAATCCACAAGGTCTTTTTCTTCTCAGTGGAGCATCTAGCAGTCCATGAGAGCATCAGAAGACGGACTTGCAGCAGAAAAGCCACCATTGTGACGACTCTAATTATCACCTCGTTCATTTCGAGCCACTTTCCACCTCTAATCAAGACCGATCTCTCGCTATCTTGAATGAACATTGCTTCGAGGTTTAGAACCAAAGGGATCGAGTGTCCCAGGGCTAGAATAACAAGCATGAGAAGTGAAACCATAGGACCAATGCCACGGTGCTTCCTCACATGAAAGATTTGAAATGCAACAAAGATAATTGTAAGAGTGTTGGATACGACCGACCCGATCATCTCGAAATCCATTCTCCAAACCGATTCCGCTCCCCAACTGCGAGAATAAGTTGTTCCCAAAATCTGCAGAGGCTTGAAATACAGACTATCGGTTTTTTCACGCGTGCTCTCGATGCTTCCCTTAATGTTATTTGTCTTGCGCGAGTTCAATGGAAGAAAGTTGACTTGCACAAGGATATCGCAATCTATCGAATGGCTTGAAAATGATTTGCCGTCTAACCTTGAACGCCTGCAGCCAACCATGCATAGGCTACCTGTTGTTGTATCATAAACCCCTTCAGCAGAAATTTGGATTTTGGTTTGCAGATATTCATATGAAGATTGGTTAGCCGGTTTGAGGCCACCATCCAATTCCAAACTAAGTGGCGGGATGCTAATTTTATAGCTGACATTAAGCAAGCCACTGCTGGAATCGGATTCAACGCCAGAACTTTTAGGCTTTGAGCTTGAGGATGGTAATAGAGATGGAAATCTCTGATACTGCTGATCATCTACCGCAAGAATATCCGAAGAACCCCATCCGATGCTTCCTTTGGAACCGTTAATGATGGACATACTAAAACTCATGTCTCCAGAATAGCCATCTGGATAGTGTTCCATACTGCTATTAGTCCTAGAATTCTTCTTTGGACATGATTTCTTCACTTCGTCCATTTCCGTGTACACATACTTCAAACCTTGAAGTTGAATTCCTCCTCCATAACGTCCAGTATTTCGGAACTCGACCCTGTCAAAGAAACCACCTTCATTCCTAGGCTTCTCACTCCAAATTTCTCCTACAATGGTGCTTGGGTTTCTGATAGACAAGATTGCAGGGAATCTTAAGCTCAACCGTGTCGTGCAGTCTCCGACATGAGACTTCTCCAAGGAGCTCGATGCATCATAGATTCGGCAAGCAATGATACAAAGCCGATTACTCTTTGCATCCCAAGATCCTTCTCCAATTAATGAAGTGTTGAGATTGGGAGAGCTATAGTATCCCTGATAGCTGTCGTTCCAGAATTCTATCAGAAACCTCAAGCTTTGCCTATCGTTTGAGCACTGAATCATACTCAACGATATTACTGAAGGTAAATATCCAATACCATCACCAAATGGATTGCAACTCTTTGAAGAATTACAACTGCCAGTATACTCCAATTCGAAAGCATTGCTTCCACCTAACATATCACAAATAGTTCGAGTTTGCGATAAGCGGGGGGATGACATCGGTTGGACATCGGTTCCCCGAGGACACCCTTTACTAAACTGTTTTGAAACCATGGTGTAAGCGTAATTTGCTTGAGGAAACATCAGCAGTGAAATTTGCTCAAAGTGATTTGGATCACCAATTGAATTCAAGCTATCCAGGGTACCAGTCACTAAAGTTCTGATTGTACTTGACTTCCTAAGATTATTAATCTTAAGAACAGCAGCAAGATGAAGCAGTTTACCTTCTTTGGAGTAAGCATAACTCGATCCCACCATGCAAAGCTTCCCGGTTGTTCGAGACCAGAAGCCTCGAAAATCGAAGTCCAGTGTCCCACGAAAATATGAGCTTCCAGAGGAGATACTCTGTTCATAGTAAAACGAGGTTTGAAAAATCAGGTTTCCTTCCACCATAAAGACATCATCAGCATCGGTTGTAAATACGTGGTGAGTCTCGAAAAGGAGAGTTTTCGATTTGGGTGCATAGTAGGAACGTGAAGGAGGATTGTTTAGGACTTTATCACCACCACTGAAGTAACCATATTGACGTCCAGGGAAAGGCATGATATTGAACTCCTCATCAACTGGTTTGGATTCATGAACAACTGAGTTACAGTGAACGCCATGTTGGGTATGGGTCCCACTATGTGGGAAACCCATATTTTCTGGCACAAATGTTTTGCCTTCCTTTTTCTTTTGGTTTTTGTCAAAAGCCAATTTTTTTGGCTTATTAACGGGAGTGGGCAGAAATTTTTCTGCAGAGAGCTAAAGAAAAAATAGAGAGAAAGAGAATAGAAAAAAATCAGATTTTCAAGCTTGGTGCAGCAGTGATCAACTCTTCGATCGAAGGTCCATCCGTGGTTCGATTGAGCTGATTTTTGGACAGCAGCTAGGTGATAAGGTGTTCTTGACTTTGTACGGTCGGATTTTCCATCCGAGTCTTGTAGCGTCGAAAATACCCATTTTTCAGCAGCTACATTTTTTGGTGATGTTCTCTCATTTTTCTCTCTTTTGCTAAAGATTACATGTTGTTAGCCTTGTCGGAGTTGAATGCTTGTTGTAGGCTTGATATTGTGATCTTGTAGTTGAACATTTGATGATAGTGGAGCTCTTTATCGGACTCTAAAGTCCCGTGGTTTTTACCCTTAATTTAGAGGGGTTTTCCACGTAAAAATATCGGTGTCTCTATTTATTTTTGTTGTGGTTGCATTAGTTGATTTGTGGTTGATTAAGGTTGCTAGAGAACATATCTTGTGCTATTGTGCTTGCCATAATTTTTACAGGAGTTATAAGGAGAGAAAGAACACCGGTTGTGCTTTCGCTTTGTTTCGGTTGTTCGGTTTCTTCCCAACAAACTGGTATCAGAGCTTGGTTATTGTGTCAGATAATTATGGAAATTAATACGAGCAAGATGATTATGTTGAATGGCACAAATTATCAACTTTGGCGGAATAAAATGAAGGACTTGTTGTTTGTGAAGGCTTTGCATCTTCCGGTCTTTACTACTCAAAAACCCGATTTGAAAAGTGATGAAGAATGGGAATTTGAGCATCAACAAGTGTGTGGCTTTATTTGGCAATTTGTTGAAGAAAATGTTTACAATCACATTGATCAGGAGACACATGCTCGAACATTGTGGGAGAAGCTTGAAAGCTTGTATGCTTCGAGGTCGGGCAATAACAAGTTATTTTTGCTGAAGAAAATGATGGCGCTGAAATATAAAGAAGGAATGTCTATAGCTGACCATGTTAGTGAATTTCAGAGTATGATGAATCAGTTGCTTGGTATGGGTGTCAAATTTGATGACGAGATTTTAGGACTTTGGTTGCTTGCTACTCTACCAGACTCTTGGGAGACCTTTCGAGTCTCACTCATTAATTCTGCCCCACAGGGTATTATTACTTTGGATTTGGCTAAGAGTGGTGTGTTGAATGAAGAGGTTAGAAGAAGATCTCAGGGTTCTACATCACAGTCCGAGGTGTTGGTTATCGAGAACAGGGGGAGAAACAGAGACAAAGATGGAAAGGGTAGAGATAAAAGCCGAAGCAAGTCAAGATCGAGATACAAGAATCTTGAGTGTCATCATTGTGGTAAGAAAGGTCATATCAAGAAATATTGCTTCAAGTGGAAGAAAGAGAACAAAGGTGGTGGTGATAAACACGATCGGAATGACGATGAAAAATTCGAGCGTGTTGCTACTGTTACTCGTGAAGATCTGTTAGTTATTTGTGATGAGAATTTGGTCAACCTAGCATGCGACGAGACTAGTTGGGTGATTGATACTGGTGCATCACTTCATGTCACGTCGAGGAAGGAATTCTTCACATCTTATACTCCTGGTGATTTTGGGGTATTGAAGATGGGTAATGATGGTTTGGTTTCGGTTATTGGTATGGGAGATGTTAGCTTGGTAAGTAACAACGGAACAAAGTTAACTCTCAAGGATGTTAGACATGCACCGGATGTCTGTTTGAATTTGATTTCTGCAGGAAAGCTTGATGATGAGGGATTCTGTAACACCTTCAGTGAAGGGCAGTGGAAGCTGACTAAAGGCTCCTTGGTTGTGGCTCGAGGAAAGAAGAGCTCAAATTTGTACTTGATGCAAGCTTTGACTTCTCGAGAGACGGTGAATGTGACACTGAATGACAACTCAACTGAGTTGTGGCATAAACGACTCAGTCACATGAGTGAGAAGGGGCTTAACTGTTTAGCGAAGAAGAATCAACTTTCAGGTTTAAAGAATGCTACACTGAAGAATTGTGCTCATTGTCTAGCAGGAAAGCAGAAAAGAGTTTCATTTAGAAGCCATCCTCCTCATAGGAAATCAGAGTTGCTAGAGTTGGTCCATTCAGATGTTTGTGGTCCGATAAAAGTAAGATCACATGGTGGTGCACTTTACTTTGTGACTTTCATTGATGATTGTTCAAGAAAGCTATGGGTTTACACTTTGAAGTCTAAAAATCAAGTCTTTGAGGTGTTTAAACAGTTTCAAGCATCAGTTGAAAGGGAAACTGGGAAGAAGTTGAAGTGCATTCGTACTGATAATGGTGGCGAGTACACAGGGTCGTTTCATGAGTATTGTCTACGACAGGGAATCAGACATCAGAGAACACCACCAAAGACTCCACAGTTAAATGGGTTAGCTGAAAGAATGAATCGAACATTGATTGAGAGAGTCAGATGTTTGTTGTCAGATGCAAAGTTACCAAGATCATTTTGGGCTGAAGCTTTGAATACAGTGACACATGTGATAAATCTGTCTCCTAGTGTTCCTTTGAAAGGTGATGTGCCAGATAGAGTTTGGTTTGGTAAAGACGTGTCATATGATCACCTACGTGTGTTCGGTTGTAAAGCATTTGTTCATGTTCCAAAGGATGAAAGATCCAAGTTGGATGCCAAGGCTCGACAATGCATTTTTATTGGTTATGGTCTAGATGGTGAGTTTGGTTATAGACTCTATGATCCAGTTCAGAAGAAACTCGTGAGAAGCAGAGATGTTGTCTTCATTGAGGATCAGACCATTGATGACATTGATAAGACGGAGAAAGTGGATTCACAAGGTAGTGGTGACTTGATCGATGTGAATCCGGTTCCCTTAAACTTTTCACCAGATCCTATCCAGGATGATGTGCATGGTGATGTTAGTGGTGACCATCAGACTATAGGTGACTTTAATACTCCCATGGATGATGTTGTGAATGATCAACAACAAGCACCTATAGCTCCACCAGCAGTTCCACTTCGAAGGTCTTCCAGAGATCGACAATCTTCTGTCAGGTATTCTCCTGATGAATATGTTCTTTTGACTGACGGGGGAGAACCTGAATGTTATGAAGAGGCTATGGAGAGTGAATGCAAAGATCAGTGGGTTGAAGCAATGAAAGACGAACTTCAATCCTTGCATGAGAACCATACTTTTGAATTGGTGAAACTGCCTAAGGGCAAAAGAGCTTTGAAGAATCGGTGGGTTTACAGGTTGAAGCAAGAAGAGAAGTCTTCATTTCCACGATACAAAGCTAGATTGGTCGTCAAGGGTTATACTCAGAAAAAGGGGGTTGATTTTGAAGAAATATTTTCTCCGGTTGTGAAGATGTCCTCTATCAGAACTATACTGAGTTTGGCAGCTTGTTATGACCTAGAGGTTGAACAAATGGATGTGAAAACTGCTTTTCTTCATGGTGACTTGGAAGAAGAGCTTTACATGGAGCAGCCAGAGGGTTTTGTTGCACAAGGGAAAGAGGACTATGTGTGCAGATTGAAGAAGAGCTTGTATGGTTTGAAGCAAGCTCCAAGGCAATGGTACAAGAAGTTTGAGTCTGTTATGAGGGAGCAAGGCTACAAGAAGACTACTTCTGATCATTGTGTGTTTGTTAAAAGATTCTCTGGTGATGATTTTATTATTCTTTTGTTCTATGTTGATGATATGCTTATTGTTGGTCAGAATGCTTCTAGAATTGAGAAGTTGAAACAAGAGTTGAGTAAATCCTTTGCAGTGAAGGATTTGGGGCCAGCAAAGCAAATTCTTGGCATAAGACTGACACGTGATAGAAAGGCCAAGAAATTATGGTTATCACAAGAGAGGTACATTGAGAAAGTACTTCAAAGGTTTAGTATGGACAAAGCTAAAGCGGTGAATACTCCCTTTGCTATGCACTTTAGATTGAGTGTTAAGCATAGTCCTTCCACAGAAAAGGAGAAGGAAGAGATGCAGAAAATTCCTTACTCTTCAGCCGTGGGTAGTTTGATGTACGCAATGGTTTGCACGAGACCAGACTTGGCTTATGCCGTTGGTACAGTTAGTCGGTTTCTTTCTAATCCAGGCAGAGAGCATTGGAATGCAGTGAAGTGGATTATGAGATATCTTCGTGGCACTTCCAACATGAAACTTTGTTTCGGCAATGAGAAACCTGTTCTTGTTGGGTATACAGATTCAGACATGGCCGGAGACATTGACTCGAGGAGATCTACTTCAGGTTACTTAATCACTTATGCAGGGGGAGCTGTGGCATGGCAATCGAGACTGCAAAAGTGTGTTGCATTGTCCACCACCGAATCAGAGTTCATTGCAGCAACCGAAGCGTGTAAGGAGATGCTTTGGATGAAGAAGTTTGTGCATGAGCTTGGTTTTACTCAGGAGAAGTATGTCCTGTACTGTGATAGCCAGAGTGCTATTCATCTTGGTAAGAACTCAACTTTTCATGCTAGATCTAAGCATATTGATGTGAGGTACCATTGGATACGAGATGTTCTTGAAGCTAAGCTGTTAGAGCTTGAGAAGATACACACTAATGATAATGGTGCTGATATGTTGACGAAGGCCTTACCAAGAGGAAAGTTTGAAGCATGTTGTTTGACCTCCGGCATGGAGGCATTCCCCACATAGTTGGAGGGGGAGATTTGTTGGGTATGGGTCCCACTATGTGGGAAACCCATATTTTCTGGCACAAATGTTTTGCCTTCCTTTTTCTTTTGGTTTTTGTCAAAAGCCAATTTTTTTGGCTTATTAACGGGAGTGGGCAGAAATTTTTCTGCAGAGAGCTAAAGAAAAAATAGAGAGAAAGAGAATAGAAAAAAATCAGATTTTCAAGCTTGGTGCAGCAGTGATCAACTCTTCGATCGAAGGTCCATCCGTGGTTCGATTGAGCTGATTTTTGGACAGCAGCTAGGTGATAAGGTGTTCTTGACTTTGTACGGTCGGATTTTTCATCCGAGTCTTGTAGCGTCGGAAATACCCATTTTTCAGCAGCTACGTTTTTTGGTGATGTTCTCTCATTTTTCTCTCTTTTGCTAAAGATTACATGTTGTTAGCCTTGTCGGAGTTGAATGCTTGTTGTAGGCTTGATATTGTGATCTTGTAGTTGAACATTTGATGATAGTGGAGCTCTTTATCGGACTCTAAAGTCCCGTGGTTTTTACCCTTAATTTAGAGGGGTTTTCCACGTAAAAATATCGGTGTCTCTATTTATTTTTGTTGTGGTTGCATTAGTTGATTTGTGGTTGATTAAGGTTGCTAGAGAACATATCTTGTGCTATTGTGCTTGCCATAATTTTTACAGGAGTTATAAGGAGAGAAAGAACACCGGTTGTGCTTTCGCTTTGTTTCGGTTGTTCGGTTTCTTCCCAACACGCCATAATCAAATTCACTTGCTGTGCCGAAGACTACATGAAGACATGTGAAAGAGGAGATGATAAACAAGAAGAAGAAAGCATTAAAACAAAGTTTCGTCCTACAGAATATGGAACAGTCCATATCTATAGACATGAATTTCTTCGGACAGCAAGATTGTGATAAAGAACTTATTGCAAAAGCTTTGAAAATGATCGTAAATATATAGATATCACTCTACATCTCTCACTGGACATGGGAAATTTCCAAGAACAAGACCTCGCAAGACTTTGAAAAGTAAGAGAGGATTATGACAATATTTTATATTTAATCCGAAGGAAGTTTTTGATCAAATCACATTATAAAATGAACACAGCAAAAGACAACCTTATATTTAACAACTAAATAATTTTTGAAAACTGATGTATTTTTTGTAGACTGACCCTCAAACGTATAAACAATACCAGAAATATGGGTGAAATCATGCCATTTGGTGTGAATGTCTTATATGAATATTTATATAATCAACACCAAAATGTTTAATTTTTTTGATTAATATTTACATATATATATGATAAAATTAAGGGTTAATATATCATTTGGTACTTACATTTGGCTTGAATTTTCAATTTTGTACCTAATCTTTTTTGTTTCAATTTGAAACCTAAGTTTGGCTTCAATGTTCAATTCGATACCCAAACTAAACGACATCGTGTGGTTCAATAAATATTTGACATGTCCGCCTAGTAAAAAAACATAGATACTTAATTGGGACAAAAAAAATTCAGGTGTTAAATTAAACATTAAAGTCAAACCTGAGTACTGGTATGGGAAAAAGAAAACTCGAGTATCAATACCCAAAAAATCAGGTACCAATTTGGGAAAAAATTTAAGTATCGAATTGAATATTAAAATTAAAAATAGGATTTTAATATAGGTACTAAATAATATATTAACTTTAAAATTAAAGGAAGTTTAGAGTCATGCCTCGTCTTCTACCTCAATCAATAACGAGTGGTTATTATTATTATAGGCAGGTCCTACAACAGCTGACTTGACTTAAAAACTAGAGCACATGGATGCAATTTCCTGCTATTTGCTAAAAGTGGTCTAATCGTTGATTTTTCAAAGGGTTAAAATATGTTGTAGATCCTGTACGATTCATAAATTTAAAATTTAGTCCCTATATTTTTATTTTCAGGAACTTACTCTTTCTACTTTTTAAATTTTGGAATTTAGGTCTAATTGTTAACACTGTTAATTTTCTTTTTGTTAAATTTAGGTCCCTATATGATAAAGTTAAGGGTTAATATACCATTTAGTGCTTATATTTGGTTTCAATATTTAATTTGGCACCCAAACTAAACATCGTGTACTTCAAAAAATATTTTACATGTGTGCCTTAGTAAAAGAATCATAGGTACTTAATTGGGACAAAAGAAAAAACTCAAGTGCCAAATTAAACATTGAAGTAAAATTTAGGTACTTATATGTGACAAAGAAAAACTCAAGCATTAATATGAAAAAACTCAAGTATCAAACTAAGCATTGAAGTCAAACTCAGATACCAAATCAAACATTGAAATCAAATATGGGTACCAAATAATATATTAACAAGCCGAGAGTCAAGCCTCATGTTCTACCTCAATCCAATAATGAATTATTATTATTTTAGGCCCGTTTGCTATGTTTGGGCTCGATTTGACCCGAAAAATGGGCCTAAATTTTTTTCAAGCCCAACTTGGATAAAAATGCTAAAACTCGAGTCTAGTTCGATCCGCCCAAATTAATTTCTTTATATTATTTTTTATATATAAAAAATTAAAAATATAATACATCTAAAATATAAAAAAACATTAAAATAAATGATTCTCAAAAAATTGAAAATAAATTTAAAAAATAAATTTATACTTAAATAATACTAAGATAGGTGTAACTTAACAAACAAATGTCTCTAAAATAGTAACAAAATTAATAATAAAATAAGAGTTATACAATATCCGAATAATAACAACAAAATAGTAGTAACATAAGAGTGAAATGATAGTAAAAAAGTAAGAAAATAATAAGAAAATAGTATCAAAACAACAAGAAAATAGTAGTTTTTTTTTGTCTTTTTGCTAATTAGGGCCGAGATTGGGCCAAAAAGCCTTACCCAAGGTCTGACCCGTTTTTTAAACGAGTTTTTTTTTGTCCAAGTCTATTTTTTGAGCCTATATTTTTATCCAAACCCTTTTTAATTTTCGGATAGGACTTAGAATCAGATCCAATGACCCGTCGAAGACAAAACTACCATTGAGTTATTATTATTTTTAGGTTAATGAATTATTGTTATTACTATTATTATTATGAAAATAGCAAAGTCAATGTGACTCAGTTTAGTCATTTTTTTGTAGGTTTTGGGTCGAAACAAAAGGATTTTATTGGCAGGTCCTACAACAGTTGACTTGACTTAAAAGCTAGACCAAAGAGATGGATGAAAATTCGTGCTGTTTGCTAAAAAGGTCCAATCATAGAAGGGTTAAGTTATGTCATCGGTCCCTGAACTATTGAAAAATTTTAAATTTAATTTTTATACTTTTATTTCTAATAATTTAACCTTTACCTTTTAGATTTTAAAATTTTGAAATAGAAAATATTTTCAAACCCTATAATTTTCATCAAGCAAATTATTCCTCCACCATTACCAAATTAATCTTCAAGCAAAGGAATTCAAAAAGTTTTAAAAATCATCCCTCTCCTCCGAACTAGATCGTCAATCTCTTCATCCAATTAAGGTTTTTATATCTTCGAGTCAAGTGTGGGATCTAAACTTAAATCTTTTTGTATAATTGAAAGTAGTAGAAAGTAATGGTTAAAATCATACCTTTAATGTTTAGAATAATGTGTTGTGAAAAGTAATGGTTAAAATCATAATCATTATAATAAATTATGTTATGAAAATAATTTATATTTATTTTATAAAATTATAATAAAAATTTATATTATTTAAACTTATTTTTTTTAAGTTATGATAAAAAATTATCATAAAAATAATTTGTATATTATAAAAGTGATGATTCATATTTCATTGGATTGTACAAACATGTTGAATAATTCGTAGCTTCATTCATAGATGAATTTGGAATGATTCATACTTGAAAAGTACACCAAAAAAAAAATCTCGATGATCTTAATGATACAGATTCGGATGATAATCATAATTAACACTGATGTAAACTTCATACGAAATATATTATAACAATAGTAACAAATATCACAATTGTCAACAACCAAACACTTTGATATCGTAATATCTATCTTTCATTGCCTTTTTGAAATTTGAGTGTTATTTACAAGGTCGAAGCTAAAATTGTTGATAAGGGGGCGAGATATTTATATATAATATACATGATCAAAGTGGAAAAGACCTACTTTCAACAACGGATTTTTACATTCGGGATAATCTTAGTCACCAAAATTTAGAAGAAAAAAAAGAGCTAAATGCTCAATTTTTATTAAATATTATAATTATTTAAGTTTATTTTTCATCTAATTAATTTTAGATAATATTTATACTTAGATGTTGCAATTATTACTTTATTACCAAATTAATATTTATATATTACTTTGTATTAATTTATTAAATTTATAATTAAAAAATTATAAATTCTATAAAAGAAATCAAATAAAAAAATTGAAAAAATTTTAAGAAGTCAAACACAAATTTGTCCTTTTTTTAGACACTACATTATAATATCAAATTAAAAAAATTGAAAATTCAAAGGACCTTAAAACAAATTTTATAAAATTTAGGGGCAGCTAACCCCCAAAGTTCATATCTAATATTTAACATAACAGTCCTCGTTTATATTAAACATATCAAACAAGTCCATCATATAAATATTTAAATTATCGATTGAAATTAATTTATTACTAATTCATATTCATACCAAACATATCATTAATACATTGGATATTTAAATATGGTTATGAATTATAGGTTTTCATAGCTTTTATCAAACAATAGAGGGGTAAACTAAGTCAAAAGTTGGTAAATGGAAAGCTGAAAACACCAAAATTACAAGGAAATGTTATGCTACATGCCAATAAATTTACTTTTAATTTTTGTAAGAATTTATGTTGGATTTATTTAATATAAAAAAAAGTATAATTTTTAAATTTATTCGTTTTGGGTACATATTCACATTTAAGGCTAACCCAAACTTTAATCTAAAATAAAATATTTTTTAAAACAATTTATTTATAACTTTATATTACATTAGGCTTATTAAGCTATAAAAGAAAAAGGATCAATTTACAGAATTATTTGGAAACAGTAAAAGTTGTGAACACTTAGAAGTAACACAAGGCATGGACTAGGTGCTATATTTCAATGGCAATTGTTCTTCTGAATCCACTGGAGGTTCCTCATCTATCACAGATTCTAGGAATCTCTTCGAAAGGAAATATCGACCGCCGAGGCGCTGTTGGTAGTGTATGATCACAGCAAAGAATATACCCAACACAATAATAATGAAGTCCCAAGCAGTTGAGTAGTAATCTGCACCATGATCTGCATAAATGTATGTGTCATCTATATCAACATAGCTGTTTGCCCTGTACAGATCATATCCATGGGGTACGAGGCGAACAAGGGTGATTCCGATGTAAAAGAGTCGAGAAAGAGCCAGTTCTCTCGAGTTGTGGAACATGTTGAAGATGATTTGAGGGAAAAGAAAGGCATCCAGTATCAAACCAGCATAAGCTCTTGAATTCCCCAAAATGATTTCATCTATGTAGTACCAAGAATGCGTTGCCCTTACTGTTCTGTGTACATTCTGCCTTGACTTAACCGAAAAGGCGATAATAGCTCCGATTACGTACACTGGAACACACACATACAGCCCCCTTTCTCTGCAATCCACAAGGTCTTTTTCTTTTCAGTGGAGCATCTAGCAGTCCATGAGAGCATCAGAAGACGGACTTGCAGCAGAAAAGCCACCATTGTGACGACTCTAATGATCACCTCGTTCATTTCGAGCCACGTTCCACCTCTAATCAAGATCGATCTCTCGCTATCCTGAATGAACGTTGCTTCGAGGTTTAGAACCAAAGGGATGAAGTGTCCCAGGGCTAGAATAACAAGCATGAGAAGTGAAACCATAGGACCAATGCCACGGTGCTTCCTCACATGAAAGATTTGAAATGCAACAAAGATAATTGCAAGAGTGTTGGATACGACCGACACGATCATCTCGAAATCCATTCTCCAAATCGATTCCGCTCCCCAACTGCGAGAATTAGTTGTTCCCAAAATCTGCAGAGGCTTGAAGTACAGACTATCGGTATTTTCACGCGTGCTCTCGATGCTTCCCTTGATGTTATTTATCTTGCGCGAGTTCAATGGAAGAAAGTTGACTTGCACAAGGATATCGCAATCTATCGAATGGCTTGAAAATGATTTGCCGTCTAACCTTGAACGCCTGCAGCCAACCATGCATAGGCTACCTGTTGTTGTATCATAAACCCCTTCAGCAGAAATTTGGATTTTGGTTTGCAGATATTCATATGAAGATTGGTTAACCGGTTTGAGGCACCATCCAATTCCAAACTAAGTGGCGGGATGCTAATTTTATAGCTGACATTAAGCAAGCCACTGCTGGAATCGGATTCAACGCCAGAACTTTTAGGCTTTGAGCTTGAGGATGGTAATAGAGATGGAAATCTCTGATACTGCTGATCATCTACCGCAAGAATATCCGAAGAACCCCATCCGATGCTTCCTTTGGAACCGTTGATGATGGACATACTAAAACTCATGTCTCCAGAATAGCCATCTGGATAGTGTTCCATACTGCTATTAGTCCTAGAATTCTTCTTTGGACATGATTTCTTCACTTCGTCCATTTCCGTGTACACATACTTCAAACCTTGAAGTTGAATTCCTCCTCCATAACGTCCAGTATTTCGGAACTCGACCCTGTCAAAGAAACCACCTTCATTCCTAGGCTTCTCACTCCAAATTTCTCCTACAATGGTGCTTGGGTTTCTGATAGACAAGATTGCAGGGAATCTTAAGCTCAACCGTGTCGTGCAGTCTCCGACATGAGACTTCTCCAAGGAGCTCGATGCATCATAGATTCGGCAAGCAATGATACAAAGCCGATTACTCTTTGCATCCCAAGATCCTTCTCCAATTAATGAAGTGTTGAGATTGGGAGAGCTATAGTATCCCTGATAGCTGTCGTTCCGGATTCTATCAGAAACCTCAAGCTTTGCCTATCGTTTGAGCACTGAATCATACTCAACGATATTACTGAAGGTAAATATCCAATACCATCACCAAATGGATTGCAACTCTTTGAAGAATTACAACTGCCAGTATACTCCAATTCGAAAGCATTGCTTCCACCTAACATATCACAAATAGTTCGAGTTTGCGATAAGCGGAGGGACGACATCGGTTGGACATCGGTTCCCCGAGGACACCCTTCACTAAATTGTTTTGAAACCATGGTGTAAGCGTAATTTAGTTGGGGAAACATCAGCAGTGAAATTTGCTCAAAGTGATTTGGATCACCAATTGAATTCAAGCTATCCAGGGTACCAGTCACTAAAGTTCTGATAGTACTTGACTTCCTAAGATTATTAATCTTAAGAACAGCAGCAAGATGAAGCAGTTTACCTTCTTTGGAGTAAGCATAACTCGATCCCACCATGCAAAGCTTCCCGGTTGTTCGAGACCAGAAGCCTCGAAAATCGAAGTCCAGTGTCCCACGGTCGCTTGAATCGCTTGACCTTATAATAAAGTGTGAGCTTCCAGAGGAGATACTCCGTTCATAGTAAAACGAGGTTTGAAAAATCAGGTTTCCTTCCACCATAAAGACATCATCAGCATCGGTTGTAAATACGTGGTGAGTCTCGAAAAGGAGAGTTTTCGATTTGGGTGCATAGTAGGAACGTGAAGGAGGATTGTTAGGACTTTATCACCACCACTGAAGTAACCATATTGACGTCCAGGGAAAGGCATGATATTGAACTCCTCATCAACTGGTTTGGATTCATGAACAACTGAGTTACAGTGAACGCCATAATCAAATTCACTTGCTGTGCCGAAGACTACATGAAGACATGTGAAAGAGGAGATGATAAACAAGAAGAAGAAAGCATTAAAACAAAGTTTCGTCTACAGAATATGGAACAGTCCATATCTATAGACATGAATTTCTTCGGACAGCAAGATTGTGATAAAGAACTTATTGCAAAAGCTTTGAAAATGATCGTAAATATATAGATATCACTCTAATCTCTCACTGGACATGGGAAATTTCCAAGAACAAGACCTCGCAAGACTTTGAAAAGTAAGAGAGGATTATGACAATATTTATATTTAATCCGAAGGAAGTTTTTGATCAAATCACATTATAAATGAACCAGCAAAAGACAACCTTATATTTAACAACTAAATAATTTTTGAAAACTGATGTATTTTTTGTAGACTGACCCTCAAACGTATAAACAATACCAGAAATATGGGTGAAATCATGCCATTTGGTGTGAATGTCTTATATGAATATTTATATAATCAACACCAAAATGTTTAATTTTTTTGATTAATATTTACATATATATATATATATATATATGATAAAATTAAGGGTTAATATATCATTTGGTACTTACATTTGGCTTGAATTTCAATTTTGTACCTAATCTTTTTTGTTTCAATTTGAAACCTAAGTTTGGCTTCAATGTTCAATTCGATACTCAAACTAAACGACATCGTGTGGTTCAATAAATATTTGACATGTCCGCTAGTAAAAAACATAGATACTTAATTGGGACAAAAAAAACTCAGGTGTTAAATTAAACATAAAGTCAAACCTGAGTACTGGTATGGGAAAAAAAAACTCAAGTATCATACCAAAAATCAGGTTACCAATTTGGGAAAAAATTTAGGTATCGAATTGAACATTAAAATTAAATATAGGTACTAAATAATATATTAACTTTAAAATTAAAGGAAGTTTAGAGTCATGCTCGTCTTCTACTCAATCAATAACGAGTGGTTATTATTATTATTATCGGCAGGTCCTACAACAGCTGACTTGACTTAAAAACTAGAGCACATGGATGCAATTTCCTGCATTTGCTAAAAGTGGTCTAATCGTTGATTTTTCAAGGGTTAAAATATGTTGTAGATCCTGTACGATTCATAAATTTAAAATTTAGTCCCTATATTTTTATTTTCAGGACCTTACTCTTTCTACTTTTTTAAATTTTGGAATTTAGGTCTAATTGTTAACACTGTTAATTTTCTTTTTGTTAAATTTAGGTCCTATATGATAAAGTTAAGGGTTAATATACCATTTAGTGCTTATATTTGGTTTCAATATTTAATTTGGTACCCAAACTAAACATCGGTGTACTTCAAAAAATATTTTACAGGTGTGCCTTAGTAAAATAATCATAGGTACTTAATTGGGACAAAAGAAAAAACTCAAGTGCCAAATTAAACATTGAAGTAAATTTAGGTACTTATATGTGACAAAGAAAAACTCAAGCATTAATATGAAAAAACTCAAGTATCAAACTAAGCATTGAAGTCAAACTCAGATACAAATCAAACATTGAAATCAAATATGGGTACCAAATAATATATTTAACAGCCGAGAGTCAAGCCTCATGTTCTACTCAATCCAATAATGAATTATTATTATTTAGGCCGTTTGCTATGTTTGGGCTCGATTGACCCGAAAATGGCCTAAATTTTTTTCAAGCTCAACTGGATAAAAATACTAAAACCGAGTCTAGTTCGATCCGCCCAAATAATTTCTTTATATTATTTTATATATAAAAAATTAAAAATAATACATCTAAAATAAAAAAAACATTAAAATAAATGATTCTTAAAAATTGAAATAAATTTAAAAATATAAATTTATACTAAATAATACTAAGATAAGTGTAACTTAACAAACAAATGTCTCTAAAATAGTAACAAATTAATATTAAAATAAGAGTTATACAATATCTAAATAATAACAACAAAAATAGTAGTAACATAATAATGAAATGTAAGTAAAAGTAAGAAAATAATAAAAAAATAGATCAAAACAGTAAGAAAATAGTAGGCTTTTTTTTTTTTTTGTCTTTTTGCTAATTAGGGGCCGAGATTGGGCCAAAAAGGCTTACCCAAGGTCTGATCCGTTTTTTAAACGAGTCTTTTTATTTTGTCCAAGTCTATTTTTTGAGCCTATATTTCATTCAAACCCTTTCAATTTTCGGATAAGACTTCGAATTAGATCCAATGACCCGTCCAGGACAGAACTAGGCTGTTTTACCCAAATAACCTAAAAAATATTAATTTACAAAAATAACCAAGTTTAAAAACAATCACAAAAATAACCTAAAATGAACAGTACCCACTCTTTTTTTGCACCAATGATTGGCTAATCATTATGTTAGACTTAAAAAATTATTTTTTTGGGTTCTGGCCTGTCATGGCCGGCACCCAGTACACAGTACAAAAATTTTTTTATTTTTTTCGTGTCAGAATAAGATAAAAAATACGAAAAAATTAAAAAAAAATTTTTGGGTGCTGGCCTGTCAATAGCCGGCACCCAGTACACAGTACAAAGAAAAAAAAATTTATTTTTTGTGTCAGAATCAGATAAAAAATACGAAAAAAAATAAAAAAATTTGGGTGCTGGCCTGTCAATGGCCGGCACCCAGTACACAGTAGAAAAAAAAAATTATTTTTTTTTCGTGTCAGAATCAGATAAAAAAATACGAAAAAATAAAATAAATAATTTTTTTCTTGTACTGCGTACTGGGTGCCGCCATTGACAGGCCAACACCCAATTTTTTTTTTCTTTTTTCGGATTTTTTTATTGATTCTGACACAAAAAAATAATTTTTTTTTCTTGTACTGTGTACTTTTAAATTTATTCATTGGTACATATTCACATTTAAGGCTCACCCAAACTTTAATCTAAAATAAAATTTAAAATAAAATATTTTTAAAACAATTTATTTATAACTTATATTACATTAGCTTATTAAGCTATAAAAGAAAAGGAGAATTTACATAATTATTTGGAAACAGTAAAAGTTGTGAACACTTAAAAGTAACACAAGGCATGACTAGGTGCTATATTTCAATGGCAATTGTTCTTCTGAATCCACTGGAGGTTCCTTATCTGTCCAGATTCTAGGAATCTCTTCGAAAGGAAATATCGACCGCCGAGGCGCTGTTGGTAGTGTATGATCACAGCAAAGAATATACCCAACACAATAAAATGAAGTCCCAAGCAGTGAGTAGTAATCTGCACCATGATCTGCGTAAATGTATGTGTCATCTATATCAACATAGTTGTTTGCCCTGTACAGATCATATCCATGGGGTACGAGGCGAACAAGGTGATTCCGATGTAAAAGAGTCGAGAAAGAGCCAGTTCTCTCGAGTTGTGGAACAGTTGAAGATAATTTGAGGGAAAAGAAAGGCATCCAGTATCAAACCAGCATAAGCTCTTGAATCCCCAAATGATTCATCTATGTAGTACCAAGAATGCTGGCCCTTACTGTTCGGTGTACATTCTGCCTTGACTTAACCGAAAAGGCAATAATAGCTCCGATTCCGTACACCGGAACACACACATACAGCCCCCTTTCTCTGCAATCACAAGGTCTTTTCTTTTCAGTGGAGCATCTAGCAGTCCACGAGCATCAGAAGACGGACTTGCAGCAGAAAAGCCACATTGTGACGACTCTAACGATCACCTCGTTCATTTCGAGCCACGTTCCACCTCTAATCAAGACCGATCTCTCGCTATTTGAATGAACATTGCTTCGAGGTTTAGAACCAAAGGGATGAAGTGTCCAGGGCTAGAATAACTAGCATAGAAGTGAAACCATAGGACCAATGCCACGGTGCTTCCTCACATGAAAGATTTGAAATGCAACAAAGATAATTGTAAGAGTGTTGGATATGACCGACACGATCATCTCGAAATCCATTCTCCAAATTGATTCCGTAACCCAACTGCGATAATAAGCTCTTCCGAAACTGCAGGGGCTTGAAGGACAGAGGATCGATTTCTTCACGTGTGCTTTCGATGCTTCCTCTGATCTTACTTCTCCTGTCCGAGTTCAATGGAGGAAAATTGATTTTCACCAGGATCTCGCAATCCACGAATGGCTTGAAAATGTTTTGTCACTGACCTTAAATGTCTGCAGCCAACCATGCATAGGCACCTGTTGCTGTATCATAAACCCCTTCAGCAGAAATTGGATTTCGGTTTCAAATATTCATTTGAAGATCGTTAACCGGATTAAGGCCACCATCCAATTCCGAACTACGCAGCATGATACTCATTTATAGCTGACATTAAGCAAGCCACTGCTGGAATCGGATTCAACACCAGGAATTTTAGGCTTTGAGCTGGAGGATGGTAATAGAGATGGAAATCTCTGATACTGCTGATCATCTACGCAAGAATATTCGAAGAACCCCATCCGATGCTTCCTTTGGAACCGTTGATGATCGACATACTAAAACTCATGTCTCCAGAATAGCCATCTGGATAGTGTTCCCTACTGCTTTAGTCCTAGAATTCTTCTTTGGACATGATTTCTTCACTTCGTCCATTCCGTGTACACATACTTCAAACTTGAAGTTGAATTCCTCCATAAGGTGCAGTATTTCGGACTCGATCCTATCAAAGAAACCACCTTCATTCCTAAGCTTCACACTCCAATTTCTCCTACGATGGTGCTTGTGTTTCTGATAGACAAGATTGCAGGGAATCTTAAGCTCAACCGTGTCGTGCAGTCTCCGACATGAGACTTCTCCAAGGAGCTCGATGCATCATAGATTCGGCAAGCTATGATACAAGCCGATTACTCTTTGCATCCCAAGATCCTTCTCCAATTAATGAAGTGTGAGATTGGGAGAGCTTATAGTCCCTGATAGCTATCGTTCCGAAATTCTATCAGAAGCCTCAAGCTTAGCCCATCGTTGAGCACTGAATCATACGCAATGATACACTGAAGGGAAATATCTAATACCATCACCAAATGGATTGCAACTCTTTGAAAAATTACAATGCCAGAATACTCCAATTCGAAAGCATTGCTTCCACCTAACATATCAAAATAGTTCGAGTGCGCGATAAGCGGAGGGACAACATCGGTTGGACATCGGTTCCCCGAGGACACCCTTCACTGAACTGATTTGAAATCATGGTGTAAGCGTAATTTACTTGAGGAAACATCAGCAGTGATATTTGCTCAAAGTGATTTGGATCATTAGCAGAACTCAAGCTATCCATGGTACCAGTGACTAAAGTCCTAATATACTTGAACTCTGAAGATTTTAATCTCAAGACAGCAGCAAGATGAAGCAGTTTACCTTCTTTCGAGTAAGCATAACTCGATCCCACCATGCAAAGCTTCCCGGTTGTTCGAGACAGAAGCCTTGAAAATCGAAGTCCAGTGTCCACGGTCGCTTGAGTCGCTGACCTTATAGTATGAGCTTCATAGAGATACTTTGTTCATAGTAAACGAGGTTTGAAAATCAGGTTTCCTTCCACCATAAAGACATCATCGGCATCGGTTGTATATCGTGTGATCGAAGGAGTTTCGATTCCGTGGAGAGTGGAACGTGAAGGAGTTTAGACTTATACACACTGATAACATTACGTCAGGGAAATATATTGAACTCATCACTGTTTGGTTCATACAACTGATACAGGAACACAATCATCACTGCTGGCCGAGCTACTGAGGACAGTGAAAGAGGAGATAAACAAGAAGAAGAAGCATTAATAAAACAAAGTTTCGTCCTACAGAATATGGAACAGTCCATATCTAGACATGATTTTCTTCAGACAGCAAGATTGCGGTAAAGAACTATTGCCAAAGCTTGAAATGATCATAAATATAGATATTACTCTACATCTCTCATGGACATGGGAAATCCAGAACAAAGCTTGCAGAAAATTCGTAGAATAATACTTATTTATATTTTATACATTAAATAAAGTTTTAGAGTCAAGACTCGTGCTCATCCTCATCCAACAACGAGTGGTCATGATTATTATTATAGCAAGTCATCTCATTGGAGATACACATATTTTTCCTGTTTTTGGGTCCAAACCAAAGACTTTTCCTGGCAGGTACACATATTTTTCCAGATTGGGTCCAAACAAAAGACTTTTCCTGGCAGGTCCAGCAGCTGACTTGATTTAAGCACTAGAGCATAGAGATGATGAAAACCTGCTATTTGTCAATCATATTTTTTAGAGACTTGAAATAACTATGTATTTAATTAATATGACGTGTCATGCACGTGACTGCTTATGGTGTGTCACGTTAGTAATTATGATGAATATGAACTCTTAACATAAAAATTTTAAAATTTTATGATTCAATTAAATACTCATTATATAAATTTTAATTAATATTTAATTATAAAATTTCTTTTCATTCATATTTGATTGTATATAGTTTAGAATGAATTGTAAATGATCGTCTAATTAAGATAATGAATTAGATGATGGACCTTGACTCTCTTTACACGGTTGAAAGAGTAGATTTTGATTTGGACCAATAAATGCCTACAATGATAATCACATTATTTAAATTTTGAGACAATATTGTGAGAGAGAAAATCATAAACCTTAAATATGTACATAAAAAATGATAAAAATACCAAAAAATATAAAAATATCTCATAATTCGTAATCATAATTTTTTTTAGATTTATTATATCGATTTGGATTATACGAATGATTAATTTAATATCCGATTATGAACTTTAAACATCACTTCAAGCTGTAATATCACTGGTTGTAGACATCACTCTACATCTCTCACTGGAAATGACTTATGGAATGAAGAGAAAATGGCATTATGGAAAATATAATTATGGAAGGTTTAGGGGTCAAAATGCCAAAAAAAAATAAAATTAAAAAAAAAATCTTCTTCTTTAACACGAAATTATTTAGGAGAAAATCAGTATTACAAATGTAGTAACTTTTAGGTGGAGTTGGACCTTACATTAGCGGTCTCTAATAAGATTATTATGTTTAATCTATTCGACTTACCAATGAAAGCATAGAAACATGGTATGTAGCTAACTATAGAAAACTGGCTAATATATATAGAGGTTTTCAACTAGTAATTATATTTATTGGTATTTAAATTTAAAATCACAAGTTATTTTAGGTTTTGATTTTTTTAAA